>NW_020952487.1:8854-87409 GCF_900497805.2 Vombatus ursinus
GCTCTCTCTCTCTCTCTCTCTCTCTCTCTCTCTCTCTCTCTCTCTCTCTCTCTCTCTCGCCTGTCTTCATGTCGTGGATTGATGAACGCGAATCGCGTGTAAGCGCCGCCACCGCCGGGAGTCTGAGGAATTCGCCTGGGCTGTTAAAGGAAAGAGCGAAGTGAGAGAGAGCGAGAGCTCTACCTACCGACAGTAAGGAGAGACGCCGGCAGCAGCCAGCCAGCCTAGCTCGTCGCCTTGCTCGCCCCCTTAGCCTATGGAGCTGCCCTGAAAGAGGGCAGAGGCAGACAGAGACAGGCACCTAGGCGCGCCCCCAATCCTCCCCTAATCCTCAACCCAGCCTAGCCCAGCCCAGGAGAGCCAGTCAGCCTGGGGTTTGCATCTGCGGGGGCGGTGATTCGGGGTATCTGGCGGGGGTGTCAGGAGCCATAGGAGAGGGGGCCGTGGGGTTTTCATGCTCCCAGCATGAGCTCCTACTTTGTCAACCCCCTGTTCTCCAAATACAAAGGCGGTGAGTCCTTGGAGCCGGCGTATTACGACTGCCGGTTCCCTCAAAGTGTGGGTAGGAGCCATGCCTTAGTATACGGCCCGGGCAGCACGGCGCCCAGCTTTCAGCACGCCTCTCACCACGTCCAAGACTTCTTCCACCACGGGACTTCGAGCATCTCCAACTCTGGCTACCAGCAGAACCCGTGTTCCCTCAGCTGCCACGGAGACGCCTCCAAATTCTATGGCTACGAGGCGCTCCCCAGACAGCCTCTTTATGGGGCTCAGCAAGAGGCGAGCGTCGTGCAATATCCCGACTGTAAATCCTCCGCCAACAGTAACAGTAACGAAGGACAAGGGCACCTAAATCAAAACTCGTCTCCCAGTCTCATGTTTCCATGGATGAGACCCCACGGTGAGAAGTCTTTTCTCTTTCCCTCTCTGTCCCTTTCTCCGTCTATCTCTGTTTCTTTCTGGGTCTCTCCACCCCCCCCCCCCCCTTTCTTTTTTTTCACACTCCTTTTTTTCTCCCGGTTTTGGGTCTTCCTGTAAACCCCTTTCCCTCCCCCCTACCCCGCCCCATTTGTTTGGGTGGGTGTTCGTTGCTTCTCGCTGGGCCTGGGAGCAGAGGGGGTTTGCTGGGAGGGTTTGGCGACGATGGAAGAGGGAGGAGTGGAGGAGGTGGTGTCTGGGTGAAAAGGGTTAAAAATTCCTCCCCACCACCACCACCAATCTATAAAATAAAAGTTGGTTTTAGGGCAGAGTGTAAAGGGACTAAACTCCCAGGAGGTTATTAGCATTCAGAGAAGCTCTAGCTCTCTATACCGCTTTGGGCCCAATTCAGGACCGGAAAGACAGGGAGACCAACAGTGTTGTCTGAGGAAGGAGGTGAAGGGAAGTATTCTTCCAACACCGCCCCCCACCTCCAGCCCAGAAGAGCAAGGGAGATCCCAATGGTCAGGATTTTGACTTACTGAGTTCCCCTTCTCCCCCTCTCAAAAGGGTCTACAAAGGCGACTTCTCTAAACTTTGTTCAACTTAATACAATTGGCATAAGAAGAATGGAGAAAGGGGTGCCCAAATAAAAATTTCACCTTAGGGGGATGTCTCCATCCCACCAAACACACAAGCAGGGAATCTGTCCAGCTCCTGTTTCACTGTATTTGTCCTGAACGCCCACCCCCAATGGTGAGAAGCACTGTACACTCTCTCCAACAAGGAATAGCTCCAGAATGACCCTCAAAGTTATTTCAAGATTTTAGTTTTAAGCAGGGGTGAGTCTCATTATCCCATTTCGAAGCAAAAGGGGAAAAGAGAGATAGAAAAGTTATTGACAGGGAGAGGCTGTGACTGATGTGCTGGTCTCCAGTTAGCAGTAATTTTGAGCCATAATACATTTTAGTAGGTCAATTATTTTTCTTATTGGAAAAGCATTAGGTAGAAAGAGGAAGGAGGTGGGGAGGATAATACACAAACCTCGCCATCTCACTTTAGCCCTCTGGCTTCCTTTCTTTTGGGGATCATTATCTCCCCAGTCCTCCCCTCCAAAAGCTAACATAGAACAACAAAGCTTCGGAGGTCATAGAGAGAGACAGCTTGGAGGTAGTGGCTGTGGTGGAGAGAAACTTGCCAGTCCCCCTTTCTCTCAAAAGCCCCAGTTATGAAATACTCGGCGCCCCTGGCCCTACTCCCCACCTCCGTCTCCGCCTTCCAAGTAAAAAGGAAGTCAAACCAAACGAGACCAAAACAAAACAAAACCCCAAACTTTCCTTCTTCCTAGCTGCTTTTTCCCATTTCCTTTTCAAGTAGAGGGAGAGCAGCTGGGAGGATAAGAGGGGGAACCTTTTGAGAGCAATGGGAAAGAGACACCCATCCCCCTCCCTCCCGACTCCTAGAATAACAGGTTTGGGGTTTTGTTCTGTTCAGCTCCTGGGCGGCGCAGCGGACGACAAACTTACAGCCGGTATCAGACCTTGGAACTAGAAAAGGAGTTTCTCTTTAATCCATATTTGACACGAAAGCGACGAATTGAGGTCTCTCACGCCCTGGGACTGACTGAAAGACAAGTGAAGATTTGGTTCCAGAACCGCAGGATGAAGTGGAAAAAGGAGAACAACAAGGATAAACTTCCTGGAGCCCGAGATGAGGAGAAAACAGAAGAAGAAGGGAACGAGGAAGAGGAGAAAGAAGAGGAAGAAAAAGAAGAGAACAAGGACTGAAAGGGGGAAAAGATTTTTTTTTCTTTTAGCAACTCCCTTGAAGTTTCGTTTTATGGTAGAGGATAAATTGAGAAGTTTACGACTGTCATTCGCTTTTATAGAGAATAGAATGAGACTCACAACTGTAACTACCTGTCAAATACTTGTAACTCTGGTTTTACGATCATTGAACTTCCCCCTAGCTTTATATTTTTTGGGGCTGGGGAGGGGAGATGAGGGTTCTGGGATGGTGCTGGGTGGAGGCGGGAGGAGGAATCTAGACACGTAGAAAAGTTCTGGCTCCTGTCTCAACAAGCTCCCCACCACCCCTACACACACACACACACACACACACACACACACACACACACGCAAACACACGCAAACACACGCTACTCCAGCCTCTCTCCTCTCCTGGTATCTCAGATCTGCCCTCTCCTTCTTTGCTCTCCCTTTGGATATAAACTACAGTCCCACCTCACTGTCTCTTTGGTGTTTATTTTTGTAGGGGAGCACTTCCCCCAGGCTCTGAAAGAGTTGAGGGGAAGGAGAGGGAATTCCTTGCTTTTTCTTCTGTGCTATGTTATATTATTGGATTTCCCCCTCTAATTCATTGTTCCTTTTGGGGGAGGGGGAAGATCCTTACTTAGAGTGACTCCCTTGGCTTTCCCTGGAACCTTAGGGAGACCTGACTTTCTGCTGCCCCACACCCCTAAGAAGCAGAGATCAGTATGTAGCCTCCCTCTAAAGAGTTCCTTCCAGTCAGGACACGGTCAGTCCCCAGCCAGTGCTCTGTGGTTTCTGTTGTCCAAAGAGGCAGCAGCTCTGTGTCCAGCTTCCCCAGTCCCTATATGTGTTAGCTCTCTGAAATAATAATAAGTATGATGATAATAATGATAATAATAAATCTTTAATGTACTACCTAAAGGGAACCTGCAATAATCTTGAAGAAAAAAAAAGAAAAAAAAGAAAAAATCCCCATCCCAGGAGGGAGGGGGAAAAAAAGGGGAAAAAGAAAAAAGAAAAAAAAACCGTTATAAGCCTCCAGCGTATTGTATCACTACCTATAGAAGGAAGCCCTGCTTTGAGAGTATTCGTATTGCGGTTTTGTTGTCGTTTGTCGCTGCTTATTTCATGAAGAAGGTGCCCAACAACTAAAACTGCCTAGCTCACCAGTACTGTGTGTTCCTTTATTGTGCTTTGATACCCAGTAGAGTAGGAACTAAATTGCACTGAATGTATAGTTAACTGTCTTGAACTATCTGTTTATGCAACGTGCTCGAAAGAAAAGGAAAAAAAAGATAAAAAAATGATATCTATAATAATAATTTCTGGTCATTCGTCTTTATGTCGAGCTATGAATGTAGGTTTTGTGTGGCCACAGCCCTGTTTCTGGTCCAAGTACTTTGTATTGTATACGTGAATCATAATAAAAACAAAAACAAACAAAGAAGAAAAGCAAAGATTTGGAGCCCAGAATGAGTTTCCTTCAATTCTCTGTCCCCTCTCTCATATTCTCTCTTCTCTCCATCCTCTGCAATTTCTCTTCTCTCTTGAGACAGCTGGGGGAGGGGTGTTTTCTGGAAGTTCTTCATGGGTATGGCTTATGGTGGGAATAAGGATGTCAAATCAAGCAGGTCTTCAGAACTGGGAGACAGGGCTCTCAGGTGAATCTGAAGAAGGCAAGTGAAAGAGGGTTCAGTGTGGGATAAGGGGACCCTACACATGGGGGGTGGATAAGTCAATCTAGTGTATCTTCCTTGGAAATAGGTGATGATTCATTGCCCGAGTTAGGAGAAGCTCTTTCCTCAGGCCTTGTCCCAGATTCCACATCTCAACCACTCTTTAGCTTCCATCTTTCCTCTCTCTTCCCAAGCCAGACAAAAAGTCTCTCATGTACTTGTCTGATTTTTTTCCCTCACTTTCCTAAGTGGGCTGAGGGTAAATTATCAGGGGGAAGAGGGGCAGGAGGGAAATGGTTTTTTTGAGAACCCTTCTAGAACACCTCTTCCCATAACCTCCCTCCCCAGATTCTCTTGGATATAACTCTCTGGTATCTGTGGGGATAAAGGATACTTTCTGTGTGGTTTGATTTTTTTTTTTTAGAAAGAGCTTTGGGGCAGAAGCAATCCTGATTCTATAAGGGGGGTAGGGGGTGGGGGGTATCAGAGTGGAAGAGGGGGAGAATTGTCTGAGTTGAAGGTTGGTGAAAGTCGAAGGCAAGATAGGATAAGTGATGGTGAGCAGGGATAAGTCACATAATTTGTGGAGTTGTTGACCCCTTCTATGGCTTCACCTTGGCAATTGGGCAGCCAAACCATGCCCCCACTTTAATGCCAGTTCCTTGAAGATCTAACCTTGAGGGGAAAGTCTAACTCTGTACCCAACTGTCTGTCATGAGCTTTTAGTCCCAGTCCTAAGCTGACTCCATGGAATTTGGGGCAAATTTTCTGCCCCTCTTCAATTTCCTGAAGATAAAGGGGAGACAGAAGCAAGTCAAGAAAAAGAAGCAAAGGGAGGGGGGACAGTCAAGGGTCTTGGGCTGAAATTTCTGTTTATAACTATAGACTTCTGGTCAAACAATCCCAAATTCCAGAGATACAACTAGTCTGACTCAGCTGGTACTTAGGGGCGAGGGAGACTAGACCCTTCTGGATTTAGAAACCAGACCCTAAACACTGAAATATTTCCAAGTCTTGGAATGGTTTTCTCTTTGTTTTTCCTCTTTTACCTCCCTCCTCTTTTCCTCTCCCTCCTTTCCAACTTCTCTCCTCTTCTTCCTTCTTTCCTTCCTTCCTTCCTTCCTTCCTTCCTTCCTTCCTTCCTTCCTTCCTTCCTTCCTTCCTTCCTTCCTCCCTCCCTCCCTCCCTCCCTCCCTCTCTCTCTCTCTCTCTCTCTCTCTCCCAGATTAGTGAATCATTTTCCTCTATGTAGGCTTGGGGCAAATTTCTCCGCACAATTTTCTGTCAAGGACCCTCCCTCGTCTCTGGTTTGGTGCGCAAAGCGCTTTAATCACTTGAGGGTTTTTGGATTCGTATTCAAAGGGTTTTGTTATTGTTGTTATTGTTTTTGTTTGCCTTTTTTTTTTTTTTATTAGTGACGGTGTTGTTAGCACTAAGATCTGGGCGATTGGAAATGAGGGGGGTAGTTCTTGGTTATGGGAAGTGGGAGTGAGTAGAGCATTATTATCCCAAATCTCACATCTCTCGAAAATCTCATTACTGCCCTCCTTCCTCTCTCGGAGCCCATACCCGCACCGAGCCAGGTAATCAGTTTCTTGTGCTTTCGGGTGCGTCTCTCAAAGGTTAGAAAAAGGTCCTTTTCTCTAACCTTCTCTGGAATCCTTCTCCAAAGTCGGGTGTCCTTTCCAGAAGGCTAGGGGGAGAGGCAAGGTATTTGGTAAATTTTATTTATTTATTTTTAATGTTAAGGATGATTTAAAATGTTAAGCACCCACAACGAAGTCAAGAAAAAAAAAAACCCGCATTAAATAGCCTCGGCCCTCGCTCACGTGGCCTTTAGGAACGACTTTTTCTTTTCCAACCCACTCTACGGTTATCGCGTCGGCCCAGTCACAGACTCTTGGAGAGTGCCTTGGACAGGCAGAGGAACCCTAGGGTGCCTGGTTCACTGCATCTTTTCCGGGGGCCCCCTGGGAATGAAGCATCAGCTCTCAGTCGGCAACCAGAAGAATATCTCTCTTCAGTCCCCCTCCCACCCACCTCCCCCCACTTTCTTGTAGAGAGCGAAGAGGAATCGGATCCAGTTTTATGGGGGGAAAGTAATTGGGAGCGCAGTGCGCTCGCTGTCTTTAGAGCGCCGTCTCCCAAACACTCATTGCCGTTGTATTACCGGAATGGGGACCATTCCGCCGCCTGGAGAAAGGGCTCTCCCTCATCCTTTACTTTTTTATTAGCCAATCAAATTTGCTTCGGAGAGCTATTTGTGATTTGTGAAAAATAGTATCTTTCAAAATGCTGAGTTGTAGCATCTTGTTCATTTCGCCCTGAATTTATTATTCTAATCTCCGCTGCCGAGACAGGATAATGCAGCTATTAAGCTGGGGGGGGAATTCGTTTCTCTTGATTTTTTAGAAAACTCTCCCCTGATTTCTCTGCCTCTCTCACCCCACTCAGGGAGAAAATTGCGTGGCGAGTGAATGTGTATATGTGTGTCTGGTGGGGTGGGTGAGAAGGGGGTGAGGCGGGGGGGATGAGGGGGGGGGGGGGGGGGGAGGGGAGAACGATGGGGATAAATAACTGTAGGATTTCGATCTCTGGGGTCGATTTTCACATTTGCCCCAATGGGACTGGAATTCTCCTGGTCTGTGGCTCTCCCTCAGATAACCATCTTAGGGATTTTCAAGCGCCTAGTTTTTGCCGGTCTGGGACAGGTTCTTCTCCACCCCCATCCCCCAAAAGAGAGAGGCAAAGGGACAGGTTGTGCCCTGGACTGAGGAGCGAAATTTCCGGTGAGCTCCAGGCATTGCTCCCCCATTCTTCGCTCTGTCTATTGTGAGAAGCTGGGCTGGCCGCTTCCTCCTCGTAACTTTTAACTACCTGTTATAAAATTTATGGGTGGGTTTGTAAAGCGAACAAGGTACCGCATCCGGCTGAGAGGGCTGGTCGCCTACTAGAAAAGGAGTTTGGGGAGGCAACCACCCCCCTGAGCTTGGGGAGCAACAGGAACCCTCTCTCTATTGAAGAGATAAGGGGAGATCAGGGTGAACCTAAAGGGAAGGTTGCCCAAAGTATCCAAAGCCAGGAAAAATAGGGAAGAAAAAAATTTCCCCGTTCCCCAAGAGGGGAAGATGCCGTTTACGTAGGGTAATGAGAGATTAAAGAGTACTCTCTCCGCTTTTCTTTAAATAGGGAAATAGCGTTGTGAATTCACTTTGCAATAAGTGACTCGAATCAAGGCGAAAAAGAGATAATATTTTCCAAGAGCTGAGCTAGGCCTTGCTTATCTTAGGCTTTCTCTTAAACAGCGAAGGCCAAAAAATTTTTAGTGATAGAGGCAATAAATGGATGAATGGGTGAGACTCCGTGCCAAGTCCTTCGAATCTCCAGGACTGGAATGGGAAGGAAGGAAGGAAATGGACAAGTCGGGCTTTATGCGTGAGAGGGGAGTCTTTAAAAAAGTAGAAATAAAAAGATGAGAATGAGATTTAGGGAAGCGGAAGGTCCTCGGCTTCGGGATAAGAGACGCTTTACGTCAAGTGATGATATGGAAGAATTCAGCGTGGGGGTGGGGGGTTAGAGAAGAAGGGGTAGCGATAGAAGGCCTCGCTCGAATTATTGGGGTACTCTCTAGCTTCTTCCCCATTCCCCTCAACACCTCCCAATTATATGATTCTAGGGCATATCGGATACCTTTAGGAGTCTTCTTCGAGGGCTGTAACTGAGAGGAACAGATCTAGATCAAGGAGTTGGTCGGGTTTGGGTTGGGCAGTGGTGGGATGGAGGAGGACCAAACCTTTGGCCTCTAATTTCTGGACTTTGAGTGAGCAGTGAACTTTTTTGGATGTATGCATGTGCAGAGTTGGGGGGGGGAGACGTTCCCTTGGACCCCGCCAATGGGTGAAGGGACTGGACCCTTAGTGGGTATCCCTCCAGCTTTCTTTGGGAAGAAATGAGGGAGATAGGAAGGAGGGAGTCCGTCCCATTTTCTCCTTGTATGTTTGTGAATTCACGATCTTTCCAATCAGCTTATTCTGCTCATCTTTTAAAATTAAGCACCCCTCCTCATTTGTCCTAAAAATACCCCCCTTAAAAAAATCTTATAAAGGAAGAATATGACCCGTGGAACCCACCCTCCCCACGTCCTCTTTCCCTCCTTTCCCCAGTTTCTCCCTCTTGCTCATCCAGCTCTGTCGACTCTGGGGAGGGGGAGGTGGGTGAGGGTGGGGTGGGGGGCGGGGGGATGCTCCCTCTTGGAGAGAACTGGGTAAACATGGCGACAGCGGCTCCCATTTTCACACGCTACACAAATGCATCGCATTCCCGGTTGTTTGCAGAAAATTTACAGCTGAGTAATAAAAGTTTACGATCGACTCACAAGTTGGATTGGCCACAAGAAGTCATGTGGATTCCATCCATGAACGTGAACTTTTTATTGTGGTTTGTCCGTACGGAGAGCTCCGCAGAAGAGTCCTCCCTTTAAGAGCCTAACCATTGCCAGTGAAACCAGAACCGGGCGCTCCCCCTTATTAATAGTATTTCTTTTATTAGCCTGATTATTCATTATTTTCTCCCCTCCCCCCTTTTTTCCTCCCAGGTGGAGTTGCCAGAAGCTGGGGGCATCTGGGGAGGGGAGTAGGGTAGGGTGGTGTGTGTGGGGGAGAGGCAAGAGCTGCCGGTACCTCTCTGCCCCCCCGCCAGCACCCTCTTCCCCCCAGGGGCATGGAGAAGCTAGGGAGAGAAGGAGTTGCAAACTGAAAAATACCAATGCCTCTCCCCTTCCCCTCCCTTCCTGGCAACTCTCTCTGATTTTATTCGGCTCCTTTTTATTATTATTAGGATTTTTTTTTTTATATTCTCGGGAGCTGAGACAGACTCTCAGCAGCGGCACAGAATGAGAGGGAAGACGAGAAAGAGAGAGAGGGAAGGAAAGGCAGAGAGAGAGGGAGAGAGAGAAAGGGAGAGTGGCAGCAACGTTGGGTAAGTGTTTCCTTATTGGTTCAAATGTGTAACTAATGATCCGTAGCTGGGTGACTGTTTAAGGATGAGGACTAGATTCTCTTGACTAAAGAGGAACAGGGGGCTGGTCGGTTTGGTGGATAGCAATCGGGAGGGAAAGTGTGTGGAAGAGAGGAGAGAGGGAAAGATGGGGAGGAGGGAGGGAGAAAGGAAGAAGGGAGGGAGAGGCGAAGGAGAGAGGGAGGGAGGGAGGGGGGGAATATAAAGAGGGAGGGGGAGAGAGAGAGAATGGGGTTAAATTAGAGTTATGGGTAGGGAGGGGAAAGTATGCATTGTGATGTCACCATCTCTGCTGAGGTCTGATGTGTGGAAGAGATAAGGAGATGGAGGTCTTACAGTTCGCTGGGAAGGCCCGCGTTATAATGAGGTGGGAGCTGTCGTGGCCTACCCCCCTGGTTTTAAATACTGTCTGCTCATATGCTTGTGCTTCAAGGACTAATGGAACTAGAAAGGAAAGAGTAATAGAGACTCAAACTCCAGAGCTGGGGGGGGGGGGGGAATATTCATCTATTAAGAAATAAACAACCGAGTAAGCCAAACCCTCCTCCCAAAAACCCCAAACAAACTTTTCAGCGCCCCCCTCAGTTAAGTGAACAGCCTGGAGAGGATGCACATGCGCAGTGAGGGTGCTCTGCTCTCTTACCAAGCAGGAAGCGAAATGCACAGAGCCCGCTGGTCCAAGTTAATTGGCAATTAGTGGGGAGACTGGTGGCTGGGTGTAAGTCAGCTGATAGGGAAGCTTCTTCCAACCCCCTCTCCTCCACCCCCTCTCCCCTGTGAACGGAGAGCCAAGGGAGGGGGAAGAGAGGGTGCAGAGAAAAGAGATGGGGTCTGTAGGGGGAGGGGACTGTATGCAGTTCAGGCGGGGTTAGCATTGGATGGAAACAAAAATCATGAAATTAAATGAAAAGCCATTTTTCCCGTCGGAAAACTTAAGTAGTCGTCCCCCCCATTACCCCCTACTCCCACCCCCTACCCCCGCTTTTCCTCCTTCCCCAATAATCAAATGATCTCCCCTGTTCCCCTGGGCGAAAACTGATCGTTTTATGGATGCACAGGAGAAAATCCTGCTGTGTTGGCTCCCAGAGAGGGCAGGAGGGCCAGCCAGCGTAACAGAAAGCTTCCCAGCGCCCCGGGGAGCCTCTCTGTTCGAACATGTCTCTCTGATCTGGGCTGGCCTAGGCTGGTCAGAGATAGGGTGAGAGGCCTGGCCCTGGTGAGCTCAGGGGCCTAATAGGAATAGCGTTGGAGCTTTCTTCCAGAGGGGATTTATGGGGGTAGGATCTGAACATTTGTGAGTTTGTAGCTGTCTTTCGATCAGAAAGTCCAAGGTAGTGTTGTCTCTGTCTTCTAATTTGTATGTTTGAGGCCTCCTGAAAGGGGACAGGCAGGCTAGTTGGCTAGAAGGGCTCAGGGGATTGGGGAGGGGACTTGCCAAGCCAGCCAGAGGTACTTTGAATACTGGTAATAATTGGTGCTAATGGCATGTTGTATAGTCTTTAACCTAACGCATATGGTTTCATAACACAGAGGCTTAATTTCTTCCAAATGTCCATTCCCATGAATGTGTTGAGATATGATATATGACATCTCCCCATGTTCCAAAGCTTGTGGATTGGCAAAACTGGGATATTGCTATATACTGGTGTGTTTAGAGTTATGTGTGTGCCCATAAAAGCATTCATCCTCCAAAGCTTAACTATTGGGGGACGAATATATATTTACGATGATTTCTGAAGAGTCACTAAGACTTGGCAAATTGGCAGTCACAAGTATCCTTCAATTCAACTCCAAGGACTCCTTCCTCACTGCCCCCCCCACCTTTCACCCCATGTATCCTCTCCCCAGGACCTGTACTGGGGTTTATGTGTTCAGGATGGGGTAGGGGAGGTCTCTTTCTTGTTCTCTTACCTGGTGGTTAGTCCAATTTGAACCAGAGGCCCAGAGTAGAAAAAAAGGCCCCCTTTTTTTTGGTAAAATTTAAAAATATAAATACAATTTAGTCTAAGTCAATTTAAGCCATTTCTGTTTGTCCTTATTCTTGAAATTCTTTTCCCTAACCCCAAGTGATCCCTTTCCCTCCCACCCACCCCCCAAAAATACTCCCCATTCTGCACTAGACATAAAGGCCTTTATGGTGGTCTCTGGGGGGAAGAAATGGGATTTTCTCTCTTCCCCCTTCTCCCCTCCCCGTAGGATTTGTGTGTCAGCAGAGGCGTCAGGGCTGAGGGGCTAATTTCGCGTTTCTTGTTTACGAGCTAGAAAAAGGCTCTTTCCAAATGGGGCCCGAGGCCGCAGCTCTGCTGCCTTCCCCGACACTTTCGCCCAGACTCAGGGTAAGAGAAACTGGCCGCGCCCTGGGGACTCAGGCCGCGCCTTCCATTCCCTGCCCCCCCCCCTTCGCTCCCCAAAGCCTTGGAGCCTTGGGGCTGGGGCTACGGGCTGGCAGACGATGGAAACCTGGAATGGCCAGCTGTGGTGGACAGAAAATGGGACTTTTTAAAGGATTAATGTGGGAGCCGCGTTCCGGTGAGAAGTCTGTATTTTTTGCTTTCATTTGTAATTATTTGTAGGGGTTCCACATTGAGGGGACTCTGAGCTGATGGGTAAGTGGGGATCATTACCTCTCTTTGTTTGGTTGAGAAGTAGCCTCTTCTAAAAACTGTGTGACCCTTTTGGACCTGAAGTCCATTGGGTAAAATGGAAATTTACCTGGAAAATCAGAACAGAAAACTTCCACTTGGGTGTGTGTGTGTGTGTGCGCGCGCGTGTGTGTGTTTCGTTCCTTCTAGCTCTTTGTGGACTTTATCTCCCCATCTTGCTATCTGCATGAATATGCTGAAGTTGTAGATGTGTGCTAGTACAGAGATGTCTTGGTTGGTGCACTGACTGAGGGGAGTAGAGAAGGGCAGAAGGGATGACGAAAAGGCTGCGTTCATTTTTCCCTCAGTTGTGAGAATGATCCCGAAATTCTTTTGAATCCATTGATTTTCTTCTCCGTCCCTCCCTCCCTCGTTCACTCCTCTCCACCCTTTCGTCCTGGCTCTGTTCCTCCCTCCCCCTCCCTATTTCGCAGCCATTCTGCAGACCACCGCCCCCAGCCCCCGCCAGACTGGGTGTGTGGAGGGAGAGAGCTGGGAAATCGAGGCAACTGCGGTGATTGTTCGGCCCTTGTTTTGGCCTCTGAACTACAGGGTATAAGCTCGGGCCCAGCCGCCAACAGGAGAATGCCGCCACCGCTCTAGGCCTTTTTTTTCTATCAGCCCTTCTCTGCTCTCCTTTTCTATTATCCTCCACCTCTTAATACACAAACACTTAAATATCCAGACCCTGTAGTTTAAATGTCCTTTGTCACCATAAAAAAAAAGTGTATACAGAGCACTCAAATAGAGCATATATATGTTTATCCTATCTCTTTGTATATACATACGTGGACATAATATTGATGCAAAAATGATTAGAGAATAGATTAATGGTAAATATATAAAATCAAAAGCTATACAGATGAAATCACACCATTTGTGAGTGAAACGCCTTTTGTATAAATGTATGTAAAGACCTGTACATATTTGTATCTCTTTCAGAGAACATGGTACTTTCTTTTATAGGCACCCATATATTTCGGTTTATTATAAAATGCTTGTACATGGTGATAGAAATATATGAGTACAAGTAAGGCCTATCCTCGTATAGGCAGGTCTTTTGGGGACTACAGTCATTGTTATACTGGCATCATTTTCACTTGAATTTGTAAAACTTCTCTTTGGTGCAGAGCTGTGTAAAAAGATTTTTTTTCTACAAAAAGAATATTACATTGTTATCCATATTTGTGATTGGATATTATTTATTTGTTGCTTTGTTCTGATCAGGGAGTATGATTGTATATAAGCACAAATATAGAAATACATACACACATATAGTATAGATGCAGGTGTGCATTTCTCCCAAGGATAATTATGAATTTTGATGCTTATATTCTTGTGCTTTTGTTTTGCATTATTCTCGTACCTCATATTTTGTATTATGTTATATACAACCTCTGCACAGAATGTTTGGCATATGGAGAGGTGCTCACGTGTATTATATAGATATTCATTTATATGGCTAAGCATATGCATAGAATAATATAGAACTATGTCCAGATGTCTCACACATATAGAAATACTTGGACATGTTCTGTTTCTCCAAACACTTTTTGAATTATTTCCTGGCTCTGATATTATTTTCTGAGGAGAAACAGAATTAACTGGAGGGTTTCCTCACTCCTGATGAGTCTCATTCTGTTGTGAGCCTCTTCTTTTCTCCTGGGTCGTTGTGCAAGCTGGCTCAGCTGACTAGCGCTGGAGCCCGGGAACCAGTTGGGTAAATATTCCAGCTTGATTGGGGGTCCCAGGCATTCACACTTGGAGATCCCTGCTCCATTGGAGGGCTGACAGTGGGGACGATGGAAAGTGGTGCTACTACTCATGATGGTGTTGATGAGGGCAGTAAAGACTTCTCTGAATGGGACTGGGGTGTTTGGGCTCTTTGGCTACTGAGACAGTAGGCAGTGTCTTTGAATGGAAGTTAGAATAGGCAAGAAAGGCCGGTGGATAAGGAGGTAGGTAGCCAGTTGGTAAAAGGAAAGGAAGACGATTCCCTCCTCTTTCAGATTTGCTGCAGCAATAAGGGGGATTAGAGTTTATGGAGCTGGGCTGAAAGGCAAATATCTTGTTACTGGTGTGGATATCATTTTAATCCTCCATAGGAGGCTGTGCCAGTGCCAGGGCAAGAGAAGAGAAGCCGGCTGCTAGGGACCTATCTTTTTCAAGAGACTGCCAGGATCCCTAGATGAAAGAGAATTGAGGGATCTTGGGCGGGGAGACCCTTCTTGTCAGAGTGCTGGGACACTGAAAGGACCCCCTCTCTTCCTTTGGGCCTAACGGAGACTAGGATGGGAGCTCGAGTGGGAGCAGAGGGGGAAAGAAAATTATACATTTCACTAAAAAAAAAACCAAAAAAAAAAAACCATAAAAGAGAAGTTTAGCTGAAGGGGGAGGATTTTTCTCCCCGAGCTTCTTGGGAAATCTTGTTTCTCCCCCTGGCTATCCTGTTGAGACATGTTTCAGGAGCTCTCTTCGGAGTCAGGAGTTTTCTCTACCAAGACAGAGAGAGAGAGAGAGAGAGAGCTGATTGGTTTGCAGGCCTTGTTTTGCTGAGGAACTCGGGGGACCCTAGCTAAGAAAGCCTCCCCTCTTCATGGTCCCTACCCCAACCCAGGTCGCCACTGAGAGCTGCCTCGCCTCCCCTGCTTTTGGCAGCCGCCCCGTTTTTATTGTGTCTGTGTTGTTTATTTGTTTGGTCTGCTGCCACCCTGTGTTAGAAACCCGCCAAACCAGCGGCTAGCTCGGGAGAACCTTTGTGCCGCAGTGACCCTCACCTCCGTCAGGGCCCAGGCTGGTCCAGTTTCTTCCTTGGAGTGGGTGAGACCACAGGCTCCCTAAAACCTGTAGCTGTTTATAGGATTGAGGGAATTATTGGGACACAATAAACCTCCGAGTGTACAGGAGCTGGAGGGGACAGGGAATAAAGCCTCTGCCAGCCACCTCCCCCATCCCCACTTTCTTTCCTCTTCCCTAGTAACGAACCCTGGAAAAGGATAGAATCATTGAGAAAGTTTTATTTCTCTACCCCCCCCCCCCGCCCCATTCTCTCATCACTTTTGGCAGGAATTTTCCCTGAGATGCAGGTTGTTGAGTCTTAAATCAGGGTAATGTCGGAGGATTCATAAAGCTAGATAAAGCGTATCGTTCTTCCCTCCCTCCCCTCTTTTCCCAGCCCCCCAAAATAGCAGTGAATTTAAGCAAATCCTACAAAATTAAATTGCCCCTTCGCTAAAGATCCTATAAATCTCCAATCTCGCCAGGTGTGGAGTCGGAGAGCCCGCTCCTCGCCTTTAATTTTGCTCCTAGCTATCAAATCTAAAAGAGCATCATCGAAATAAGTAATATTCTCGTTTCTGGAATTAATTTCCCCCCTTCCCCATCTCTCTCCCCCTTTTGCCAGCGCAGATTAAATGGTTCTTTCAGGTCTGCAAACAATAAAGGATAAAATTATTTATAGGGAAATGAAGACGATGCTTCATTGTTGGCTTATCGTTCCAGAACATAATAACATTTTATTTTCGAGCAGCAAAACTTAGACCAAAGAAAAGAGAAGGGGGGAGAGTAGGAGGAGGAAGGGAGGGAACACACACACAAAACTCCCGCTGTATATAACTTTTACGACATTTACAATTTCCTCATGACAACTCACTGTGACGTCATAAACGCCGGGTTCTTGAATTTTACAATTCCCATAAACCCTCCTGAAATGGGCACAGGCGACACTTGGATTCGAGGGAAGTCGTGAAAGTCACGGAAACGGAGGGAGAATACTGGGATTGAGGGGTAGTAGTGAGACAGAGGGGAAGTTGGCAAAGAGCAGATTTAGAACTGCCTAGCTCCCCAATTTCTTTCCACATATGAGGGACCTTTATCAGGTTCGGGTATGGAAATACTCAGTGATTTTTCTCCTTCTCTGTGATTAGAATGGAAAGGCCATTCTGCCTTATCCTACATAGCAATTCCACTGTCTCTGAATTGTCCTCTCTCCCCCAAAAAGGGAAGCAGAGTCTCATGAGAGGTTTCCTATTTGTAGATTCAATCTATTCCCCCCCACCCCCCATGGATATTTAGATATATTGGGCAAAGAAGAAGAAGAAAGGAGGAAGCAGAGCTATTGGCAAAGTGAGTTGTGGTTTCCAGGAGTGGGAGTGTGAAGTATGGATGTGAGAAGAAAGGGTGAAGAGTCTCTGCTCTGTTATATTGTTCAACGTGAAGCCAGAGAAATAAAAATGTCCAAAAAAATAGGATTCCAGATTTTGGGTTGGGGGGAGGGGGATTTAGGGGAACTAGAGAGAGAGAGGGGAAACCTAGACAGAGAGGAGCTTGGGGGATGGGAGAACAGACAGAGGGAAATTTTATATACTATGAGAGGTCCTTCGTTAAACCCTACTCTGTTTAATTGCAAATAAAGCAAAAACAGCTCCAAGACTGCTCTTCCCCCCACCCCTTGCCCGAAATAAGGAGTAAATTAACGAGGGCCACAGAGTTGTTTCCCGATTTCCTGTGTATTCTGATAGGATCCAGAATCCAGCCTCTCCCTTTACCCACTCTCCTGCAAGTTCCAAGAAATCCTCATTGCACACATGGGTGAGATGAGGACTTGAAGTGGATATCACTGAAGAAAAGGCTCCATTTCTTAGGTTAGGGATGTCAAAGTTCGACCACTGTTTACCTTCTCTTCTCTTAAACTCGGGGGGGGGGGGAATTAGAATTCCTCAAACTGGACATGGGCAAGCTGGGGGATTGGAATGTTCTCCTTTATTTCACTCCTCCACTCTAAAACTCCTGAAAGTCCGATATGTTGGGACCAGGACTCCAAGGTCCCGATTTTGTCCCCTTCCTTTCAGATCCCTTATTCCCAGCTACAGCCTCAAGATGATCTTTTCGATCTTTCTCTGAGCACTCTGCCCGGATCAAAGGGATTTGTGTCCAGAACTCAGAGCACTTCGGTAGGCCTTTTCCCCACCTTCTTTTTCTAAAATCACATCATATTCAAATCGAGTCAACTCCCCAGGAGCGCCAAGAATAACAGAGCCTTAAGCAATAATGAAATGCTGAGGTGGGCCTGAGCAGTTATTGATCTGGGCATTCTCTAGAAGTGGGATTTCTGCTCCAACCCCGTGGCACAAAAGTAGACCTGGCCCGTTGCTCCTGAAGCCCTAACAAGAGGGGGTTTTTGAGGTGAGGCTCAGCTTGGGGGTTAGGAGAGGGGCACCTCCTGTTTGGCATCAAGGATGAAAAGCAGAGAGGCTGGCACCCCACCACCACCATTATTGCAGCAAGTGTCGAGGGAGACACAATACAGTTTTGCAGAGGCTCTGAGACTAACGCAGGAGGCCCTTGGAGGAGGAGAGAGTGTGTGTGCGTCTGTCTGCCTGTGCTTAGGGAATTTACAGTCGCAAAGATTATTACATAGTTTGAGTATGGAGTCAGGGAAGCTATAAAATACAGACTCCAGAGTTTATCTTGAGAAGACTTTCGTTCACCCCCCCAAAAAAACCCCTTAAGCCTCAGCACCCCCAGCTTCCTAGCTTGGGGGTCTTATTCATTAAAAAGAGAAACGGAAGGCAAATGGATGGGGAAATCTAGTAGGAAGAGGATACGGTTTGAACCAAGTCCGCTGCCTAGGAATTATCCCCTTTGGGGTGGGTGGATCTTCTGACCCCTAAAAGGCTGTGTCTCCAGCCCTTTCTCTGCAGCAGATCTCAAGTTAAGGAGAAGCTCAGCACTATTAACTACCTTTTTGTTGGGCAAATCCGAGCAGAGTAGAATGAATTAGAGTGCGCTTGAACGCAGCCTCCTAAAGACACCCCTAGCCCCCAGTAACATCCACATTTACCTATCTGAATAAAGTTCAGACTGGTAGACTTGCTCTCCAATCTCCAGGCCCAGGCGTCTGAAGTTAGTTTCTCTCCTATAATTAGTGATCATAGAAAGCATGTGGTTTGGGGGTTGAGGGGGAGGGTGGGGGGAAGTGAGAGATTTTTCTCTCTCTTTTCCCTTTTCTGGGTTTTTTGAACTCAGCTCATCAATCCGCTAATTACCGCGGGGAGAAGGAGCCAGCTTTGAATGTGCTCTACTCCACACGTATTTCCCCAGTGAACGCCTATTTGGGAGAAGTAGGAACGAGGGGAGAACAAGGAGGAGAAAGGGGATCTTTTCTGGTGAAGGTTATTTGATAATTTCTCCCAGTCTGGTTTATAGCAACAAAGAGCAAATTCCCACCCCCACCCTCGCCGATTCCACCCCCCCCCCTTGTGCCCACCCCTCTCTTTCCGGGACTTCTGCATATTTACAGAGCTGAGCTGCAGTTTTAATAAAACATCTGTTCTTGCTTCTGCTGATGAGTTTCCATAATTGTTTTCAGACAAATTTAACGGGAAAAAATAAATATGGAGAGAAAAAAAACTCAAAATCCCAGCTCTCCCCCCATCGACAGGTTTTCTTTTGCCAGAAAATTAGAAATGGAATAGGAAAAAAGAAAAATCAGATTGGGGAGAACATCCACTCAGGCCAAACCGTCTCCGTCTCTCGGAGTGAATCCCTCCAGCAAAATTCAGCAGTGTAATTAGAGAAGTAATTGGAAGGGGGAGACTCGGTCCCTCAGGAAGCCAAGGTGAGGGAGGTATGGGCTTTTAAATTAATATTCCTGCGAGTGTTTAGTGGTTAGGAATTTATTTAAGTTTTTTCTTTCTCTTTCCCCCTTCCAACATTTATGCCTCTCTCCACTCCACGCACCCCCCCCCCCCCCCCCCACAGCAGCTGCTTTCTGTTCATTATAAATCCACCAGACCTTTAAGTCTTTGCCCTCTGTTTAGGGATGTAATAAAACACTTAACTTTCCAGGACTGAGACTTACATTCTTATCGCTCAGGTCTTCCACCCCTGCCGGCCAGCACCTAGGGCCCAAAGAGTCTTCTTTACTAAGCAGAGATTCCCCCACACCCTCTTTAGACCTGGGTGAAGTCTAGAATTGGGTGGGGTGGGGGCTGGGCATCCGGGCTGGGAGGTTCACCTCGGAACTCCCTCAGAAGCCCTTTCAAGGTTCGAGGATTTCCTCCTCCGCCCCCATCCATAAAAGGAGAAGATTTTTAAAAATACATAAAAAAATCAAGACTCATGGAAAACGAAACCTCATTAAAACATCCAATCTTATATCATTCAATTTGTTGTATATTGCAACAATTTAATATCTTGAAGGAAATATCATTGACATGATTTATCTCTGTTAGCAATCACTCTCTGGAATGGGGAAGAATTTATTCTCTCTTCCGGCCACTTCTACTTGTTACACCGCTGTTCTTCAAGCAGAAGAGAGGGAAGGGGCTCACTAAGTGTGGCCCTACATTCTAGGGGTTTGAAGATCTGCCTCCTGCCTCATCACTAGTTCCCCCCCCTTTCCTACCCTACAAGAGCCTGGAGACCCCTCCAGCTGTTGCAAACCACTGCTTAGGCATGCCATGAATTCGGGGGCAGCTGGATACTAGAGAGAGGAACACAATACACGCGTGTGTTGGTGTGTTATTAAAAATGAGATAACACGTGTCAAAATTTCTTTCTTAATTTATAATCCCTCCCCCACCCCCTCTTTTCTCCTCCACCTCTGTGGAGAGAAAGCACGAAGGCCACGAGGACATCCCCAAACAATTGAAGAGTTTCCCCCCCTTCTAAATACTAGTCAATCGTCTGTCACTACTATCTGGAATGGGAATGCATTTTTTTTTTTTTTGAATAGGCAACCCAAGTTACTTCACAGGAAAACACGTCAATCGAGTAACGAGGTACATATGTTAACTAGCATATTCTCTCCTTTAGCTACTACATACTGTCTCCTTTTTGGTTACAAACTTTATTTTTTCCCCCAGCGACACTCCAGGGAAACCTTAATGTTATAGAAGATGAATTAACGAGTTTTTTTTTTTTTTTTTCCCAGTGTAGTCCCGTTTATGGCTTTATTGCTACCCATTGATTACTTCGCTTTGTTACACAGAAGGAAAAGATCATAAAATCCTTCGACATCCGGGTTCTTGTTATAGCCAAAAAGAGGGAGAAAAATATGGGCTCTTTCCCCCAACCCACCCCCTGCCTCAGCGCCCCCTCCCCTTTGTCAAATCAAAGGATCTCTGGGTTATGTCGCCGACATTGAATTAAGTTCGACTTCAACAGAAGAGAAACCTCATCACGACACCTTCCGCTGTGTATGTTCTCCCACTCCTGTTCCTTCTGAAGCCTTCAACTCCCTTCTTTTCCTTCCTCTGTCCAATGCACTAAGTTGGAAAGAAAATAGGGGGATAGATGAGGGATGAAGGTTGCTGAGAGGGTTCCTGGGTCCAAGCGCCACGTTTTTCTGGGTTTGAGGAGGGGAGCATTTTCTACTGGGTTGTGTTCCAAACCCTGGAAGCTAGAGTTTGGGGGCTTATCTACTGACAAGCAGCAGGTCCAGAGTGGGACTTAGAGCTTCAGGTTTGGGGACAGAGTGCCCTTAACCCCAGCAGATCTTATATTCTCCAAGAACATTCTTCTTAGCTGATTTTTGGTGAGTTACCCCACCAGCCCCAACCCTCTCCATATCATAAATTCTCTCCAACATAAACACAGTTGATGTCTCTAGAAAGCCCCTCAGAAAGAGCTCTCTCTCTCTCTCTCTCTCTCTCTCTCTCTCTCTCTCTCTCTCTCTCTCTCCCCCTCTCTCCCCCTCTCTCCCCTTTTCTTTTCTTTTCTTAAAAAATAACCCCCCCAAAAATAACCCCAAACAACCCTACAAACAAATATTTCACTTTTAGGAAAAATGCTATCCACAGTCCCAAGAGGAGACCCCAAGAGAAGACTGGGGAAGCAGAGGAGAGGCACATGCCAGCTCCCCATTACCCCAACTCAGCTCTATAACTTCTCACTCTCCCTGTGAAGTCGAGACTTCTCCTAGTCTCTTACTTGGGCTTTGAATTGCTCCCCCCAAATGCACTCCACAGTCAAGATTATCAGCCCCACTCTCCTCCCACTGGCCAGTGTAGAATTCCTTTCTACCCCTGAGATGTTTTTGCTTTTTAATCAATAGGAAGACACATCGTATTCTGTCTGAGCCCCCATTCAGAGGGAACGGGAAAATAGGGTTGGGTGCTTTAGTGTTGCCTATCACCCACTGAAGGGCTCTTCCTGGAGTTGGGCAGGGATATTTTTAGGGAAAGAGGTGCGACCCTACGTATAACACAATCAAGTAGAAATGCATTGATTTCTTCAGGCCAGTCTCTGGGCAAATTTAATCTGGGTTAGCACTGGATGGGGGATTTTTCTGAGGGGACTTTCTCCCTCTCCAGCTAGCTCAAGGGCCTGCCCTGCCCCTCCTCTCCCTTCCTCTGTTCCCCAAACCTGGTTTCGTATACCAATATATATTATATATGAATATAATATGTACTAAAAGAAATTCAAGTCTTACTTTGAATGCACACACTTAGTCTCAACTAGGGAATCAACAGAAGCAGGAGCGATTTTTTTCCCCCTTCTTGACATCTAGCTTCCGATTGGCTCCGAGGGGGTCAGCTGACTTTGTCATTTTGTCTGTCCTGGATTGGAGCCGTCCCTATAACCATCTAGTTCCGAGTACAAACTGGAGACAGAAATAAATATTAAAGAAATCATAGCCCGACCAGGTAAAGGCGAAGGGATGAATTCCTATTTCACTAACCCGTCCTTATCGTGCCATCTCGCCGGGGGTCAGGACGTTCTCCCCAACGTCGCCCTCAATTCCACCGCCTATGATCCAGTGAGACATTTCTCGACCTATGGAGCGGCGGTGGCACAGAACCGGATCTACTCGTCTCCCTTTTATTCGCCACAAGAGAATGTCGTGTTCAGTTCGAGCCGGGGGCCGTATGACTATGGATCTAATTCCTTTTACCAGGAAAAAGACATGCTCTCAAATTGCAGGCAGAACACCTTAGCACACAACACACAGACCTCAATGGCCCAGGACTTTAGCTCTGAGCAAAGCAGGACTGCTCCCCAAGACCAGAAAACCAGTATCCAGATCTACCCCTGGATGCAGCGAATGAATTCGCACAGTGGTGAGTTTTACAGCTCCAAGATATAAATTAAATAAAGTGAACTGGCGTTATGAGCAGCTTCCCTAGAAGAACAGGCGGAGAGTTTTTTTTATAGCGCCATAAAAACAATCACGTTCCTCTCCTCGCCAGCGTCGAGACAGGGCCCCCTCTTCTCCTCCGTTTTCCCCCTCCTCCTTCCCTTTCCCTAGCTCCCTCTCCCCTGATGCATTGGAGGGGTTGTAGGCGAGCTAAGGGGGAGGTGAGGCTAGGGATGGGAACAGGGACTGAGAAGGATTGGGGGAACCCCTGAAAGTGGAGTCAGGCAGAGCGGAAGAGTGAAGGGGGAGGGGAGAGAGAAGAGAAGGGGAGAAGTTTCTAAAGGGCAAGAGAGGGAGCAAAGCGGAGGGAACCTGAGAAAGTAGGGAAAATCAAGTCAAATGCACTTCTAGAGGATTCTCCTCTCTCCCCCTTCCCCTAAGCAATTGGAGTTTTCCCCTTTTCAAACTACGGTTTCAGACTTTCTCCCACAGCCTGATATCACTTCACCCTCTTCTTAATCCCCTCACCTCCAGGACAATACCTATCCCCTACATTGGGGACCTAGGAGGAAGTTGGGGTCCAAGTCCCCCCCCCCCAGGCTTCGAGGAATTAAGATGGGGGTGGGGCAGAAGCGAGGGCAGACGGGTGCAGTAGGGTGCTGAGGGAATTGGGTGGGACAGAGACACTTTTTTTTCCTTATGTGAATTACTAGGATTATTTCCCTTTACTAATTGTTTTTAGTTTGCTTTGTGTCCGGATCTCTAGGGGTCGGCTATGGGGCGGACAGGAGACGCGGCCGGCAGATCTACTCTCGATACCAGACCTTGGAGCTGGAAAAAGAATTTCACTTCAACCGTTACCTAACCCGGCGCCGGCGAATCGAGATTGCCAATGCGCTCTGCCTGACCGAGAGACAGATCAAAATTTGGTTCCAGAACCGCCGGATGAAATGGAAAAAGGAATCTAATCTCACTTCCACGCTGTCGGGGGGCGGCGGAGGGGCCGCGGCCGACAGCCTAGGCGGCAAGGAAGAGAAGCGGGAAGAGACAGAAGAAGAAAAACAGAAAGAGTGAAAACTGTCTCGCCTCCCCCCACCTTCCCCCACTACCCAATTCTCTCCTCTCCTCTTTCTCCCCAGACCTTCTGCTCCCCTCCTTTCTCACAAATCCTATATTTATCACTGACACAATTTATATTTTGACTCCCTCAGGAAGATTAGGGAGTCAAATGTGGACCTTCAAGTCAGATCTCGCCCCTGCTCCCTCTCCCCAAACACCCCCTCCTCCCTCCCTCTCTCCCTTTCTTTCTTCGGCCTCCTGTCCCTTTACCTCCCTGATCCCGCCGGCCTTGGGGGCCTAGGTCTCTGAACCTCGATTCGGAGGCCATAGGGCTCATTTTGAATGAGGACTGGATCTTCCTCCCTCCTCCACCCCAAGCCCCACTCTAGGGCCCAGCAGCAAAGAGCCGACACACAAGGCGCCTATTTCCCATTCAGCCTCCCCAGGGGCGAGAGGGACTCTAAAGCCGTGTGAGTCATCGAGGCCCTATGTAGCGACACTGCTAAGGGTCTAAAACAACCCCTGGGGCTGTTGGAGTGGGCAGGAAGCTTTCCCCCTCTTTCAAACCCTGCTGGTCCCAGTTCCAATCCCAGTACCCCAGTTCAGTACCCCCGAAGCTCCGACATATTTTCCAGCATAACCCAATCGTATTTAAAGAATCCTCGGGGGTCATTATGGCATATAACAAACTGTGACAGTTTCTGTGTGAATATTTTTAGCTGTATTTGTGGTCTCTGTATTTATATTTATGTTTAGCGCCGTCAATGTTCCAATCCCAAATTTAAAAAAAAAGGGTGGGGGGACTGAAAGGAGAAAAGATATGAATGAAGTTTGTTTAGCCAGTAGGAAAAAAAAAGAGAAAAAAATACAAAAAAGAAAAAAATGCCCCTCGTGTTACCCTCCTGTATAAATCCGTCTCCCAGACCGGTCCTCGAGTATTTAATAAAACTGATATTATTTTTAAAAGTTTATATCCTGATTTCTGCTCATTCGCTCGCCCCATCTCCTGTACATCGTGGGCGAAAGTTGGTGCTGGCGCCGAGTCCTTGCTGCGTCTCTATGCCTCCCCTGGCGGCTGCTTCTCTCCCCCAGCCCCAGTTCCAGCCCCTGCACACTCCCATTCCCTTCTGGTTTCCTCTCAGAAACTTCAGGAGCAGGAGCCCCGAAACATTCTCTCTCTGCTTCCTCTTTGTCCTCCTGCTCTGAGCTGAGAAAAGCTCCCTTCGATCCCTTCCTCGGGAAAAGGCAGTCTTCATTTACCACCCTCCCCCCCCCAAGAAAAAAATCGAATTTTTCATTGGAAAATTCCCTTCTAAAAGCCAACAATACAGATTGGAATCGAATCCCACTCTGAGTCTCCTTAAAGACTCCAAACCTTGAAGATTTGCCTCCTGACCCCACCATCCCCCCCAAAAAATAAAACCCAGGAAAGAAAAGAAGTTCACTCCAGGCGCAGAGTTCCCAGAAGAGAGAAAAAGCTGGCAAGCTGACCCCTGAACCAGGGGCCGGCTGAGGCGAGATGTGTCGGAGGCAGCGAAAGGTGAAGAAAAGATTTGGAGTCATTTCACAGAGGATTTGGTGATTCAAGGACGCTTAGAAAAATAAAGACGGGAAATTCAGTCCTCTTTTCTGCTGGGACTCGGACATAAGGGCAAAAATACATCTTTCTTCACTCCCCCCTCATCAGCACCCCAATTCTCCTTCTCCCTCAGATTCCCCTTCACGCTCCCAAGTCTGGTTGAAGAGCAAAGTTCACCCCGGTCTTTTCCCTTGCTCTGGGCCTTCTCTTTCCCTCCTGCCTTGCTTAGAAACCCTGACCCAAACTGGGGAGGAAGTCCTTTCCCAGTGAATTGGAATGTTGAGATGGGGTCTTCAAGAGGAATGAAAAGCCAAGAAGATTTCCAAAACCCCACACATCCCAGGCAGCTGCCAGAGCTTGGTGTTTCTCAATCCAGGGGCGGAGATTTCCCCGGGAAGGAAGGAAGGAAGGAAGGAAAGAATGTGACTTGGAGTTGGGGAAAAAAAATGGAAACCAACAGACATTTTAATGGGCTCTCCTCCAACTGGGAAATCATGTCCTGCCCTTCCTGATCTAGGACCTCTTCTGGCTGGCTGTTCCCCCAGATCTCTCCTCTTTGCTCCCCAAAGTCTTCTCCCTTCTCTGTCATGTTCCCTGCACCCCTTTCTCCAAAGAAACGCACATACTCTATAAAGAGTTTGACTTATAGGAACCTAACCCAGAAGACCTTAGGCCTTTGAAAGTGCCTATCCAAAAACACCTGCCCCAAAAGGTGGAAAATATGCATTTATGGGAATTTTTACAAATCCCACCTTCCTGTGACTTCACATAGTATCTATTTTCTATGCATATAGATACATATTGAGTACACGTGTGTTACATACACACAAATACCACTTTCTCCACTCAAACCACATTCGTTTACAGGCCTTTGTGTCTGACTTCTCATAAAACACACATCACCTACACTATCACCACTAAATTACTCTAATTCCTACTGTGGGGTTGGATATGAGTGAATGTGGAGTGAGGTCTAATCATAATTATTTTCTCCTCAACTCCAAGCCCTTCTTAGACATCGTCTCAGTATACTTTTGCCTCCACTATACCCACCTCAGCCTTCCCAACTCTTGTAGATCCAGGCATTCCCCTTCCCCAAATACCCCTTAGTGGTTAGACTTCCCTTTCCAAGTCGAGTCGTTTCAGAAACCTAATCAACTCTATCTGCTCCTCTCCCTTCCCCAAGGCAAGGGACTTAGGTCCTTTTAATTAGGAAAGAAACAGATCCACTCCCAGCCACCACTGAATGAAAGGTCTAGCATCTACTCCCACTTCAATTCTTCCCCCCTCCCCCCAACACGCGCACAAATTCCTGTGAACTAGCTCATTCCAACGATCCTAGAAGGCCCTGGGGGAGGGAGGGGCGACGATCTATTCAGAAAAGCCCCTTTGCGCATCCTAAATGAGGCCCCATCTTTCCTTAAAATTAAATACAATTTAAAAGGCCAACTCAGGGGGGTTTGTGTAAAACAGTACAGCTTCTCTTCGCTAGGGTAGAAAAATCCACCCTGGAGAGGCGAGGATGATGAGCCAGGGTGCAATTCTGCCGAGCCTACGCCAGGTGTCGCTGTGGACTCGTTGTCCCCGCTACCCCCTAATTCCAACAACCATTTTTTTTCTCCCCCTTCTTCTTTCCCTTTCTCTCGATCCCTCTCCCCTCGGTTGGGCTGTGCCAACATATCAAGATGCGTTTCGCCGGCTTCCATCACTAACCTCCCGGAGGTCATCAAGCCAAATTTATGAGTGGCCGCCCGAGTCACGTGACTCTATTTAAGGATCCCTTATTTGGAAAGCGCGCATAGGATAAAGAAAGAGATATCTCCACCTATAAATTGTGCACTTTGGAGAACAAAAAACCCCTCAACTTCAAAGAGTCACAAATCACCCTTAATCAAAAAGGGTGCAGAAATTTTTTTCGTCCCTCCCCGCCATGAGCTCCTACGTAGCCAATTCATTCTATAAGCAAAGCCCTAATATTCCTGCCTATAGCATGCAAACTTGTGGGAACTATGGATCTGTCTCAGAGGTGCAGCCATCCAGGTACTGCTACAGTGGATTGGACTTAAGCATCACTTTCCCACCGCCTGCTCCTTCCAACTCTCTCCACGGGTTAGACATGGCTGCCACTCCTAGACCTCACCCAGACCGACCCGCCTGTACCACGGTGGCAGCTCCGGGACACGCTCTGGGCAGAGACGAACCGGCTCCTCTAAACCCCGGGATGTACAATCAGAAGGCGGCTCGCCCGGCGCTGGAGGACAGATCTAAGGGGAGTGGGGAGATCAAGGAAGAACAGGCTCAGACTGGGCAGCCCGCAGGACTGAGCCAGCCACCGGCCCCGCCACAAATATACCCGTGGATGACCAAACTCCACATGAGCCACGGTAAACTTTAGGGCTTCATTTTGTGCGCTCGGGTCCGCCTGGGTTTTATAGGCCATACGGGGCAAATAAAAAGAAAAAACCTGCGGCCATAAATTTTACGGTGCAGGCATCAATTGCTCGTAAAACTGTCCACTAAAAGGCTTAGAGGCTGTATGCGCCCAAATTTACGACGACATAATTGGATCATAGGAACAAAACGTGTATAAAAGGCAATATTCAATTTTTTGGGGGGAGGGAGGGAGTTAAAAAAATAGAGGGATCTGAGGGGTAAGGCAAGCTGGCCTTACAGAGAGGGGATTCCCCCCTTCACCATCACCCCCATTATTAGGGAAATGATTCTAATTTGGGGGGGGGCCTGAGGAGGCTTTCCAGTCAGGAGGGAGGGAGGGAGGAAGCAGAGGAGGATAAGGGAGGGGGATCCCCTTGTGTCCGGGTCTGGAGGTCTTATTGTCTCACTGGAGTCCCGGGTCTCCCTCCCCATCCCCCTCGGCCCCCTCTGGGTAAGTGAGTGTCGGAGCGGAAAGTTTCCCTAGCACAGAGCCAAGTGTCGCCTCTCCCTAGGGCCAGGGGCTGCTTTCGTTCCCTCCCTTACCCCCTTTTGCCCGCCTGCCCTGTTCTCTAGTCAGCTGGGGCTAGTTCTGAGACTGATCTTAGGGTGGGGGTGGGGGTGGGGTAGGGAGACGCTGGGACTTTTAAAAAAACTATTCACCCGTTCCTGCACTTGCTGGGGTGGGGTTTATATTCCAGAGACAGACGGCAAGCGATCCAGAACCAGTTACACGCGCTACCAGACTTTGGAATTAGAGAAAGAATTTCACTTTAACCGCTACCTCACCCGCCGAAGGCGAATTGAGATCGCCAACAACTTGTGTCTCAACGAGAGACAGATCAAGATCTGGTTCCAGAACCGAAGGATGAAATGGAAGAAGGATTCCAAATTAAAAAGCAAAGAGGCTCTTTAAAGGGAAGAGGGAGATACGGGATATGGCAGTCCCTTCAAATAGTTCCTCTAGTTGGCTTGAATCTACCTTGGGAAACTTTTAATTTTCTTTTTTTCCTGGTGGTTTTTGTTTGTTTGTTTGGTTGTGTGTGTGTGTGTGTGTGCGCGCGCACGCGTGTGTGTGAAAAAATTTTCGGGGGTGGGGGTAGAGGGGAGTGTGTGCGTTGGAGCTGGGGGGGATTTGTCACGGGCTCTTTCAACCCTGCAGACAAAAGCGGTTCTCGATGAGCATTCAGCTTTCCAACCGCAGCTTGACTCAGTGTGTTGCTGTGTTCATTCACTTCTTCAGTCTGTCTCCCTAAGTCCTCCTGGCGACCCAATAACCCAGTGAAATCTTCTGAGGGGGTCTCACTAAAATGCTGTAGACCCCGGGACTGCTTGATGGGCCAGGCGTGGGGAAGGAGAGAGCTCTTTGCCTTCAAAATCCTCCTCCTTAAACTCGCCGCTACCAATCAAGGCAACAAGCCAAGAACCCCCTAGCCCCATCTTCTTGTCCCCTTCATCTCTGGCTACATTTCCTGAAGGAGAGGCTGGCAGTGGTCTATTCAGGACTGGGGTGGCCCCTGCAAACCTCTTTGGGTAGAGCCACCACCTTTGGGCTCGAAATGTATAACACCCCTTTTCAGCCGACCTTCAGCCTTTCTTTGTTCGAGGGGGCCCTGCTACAGAGCTGGCGAGTTGGGACCAGGCCCAGGTTGGGTATCTTTTCTTCAGTGCTGTGGCATTCTGTAGGTGTGGGTGATGTGAGTGAGTGACTGTGTGAGTGAGTGGGTTAATTTTGGGGGGGGGGAGGTTGTTTGGTTTGTTAAACTAGATTTTCATTATTTTTTTATGATTTACATATGAAAGGGGAAAAATTTAATGAACTCTGGACACCCTCTTCCAGGCCCTCTTGATGTCCCTAAGCATTACTCCTTTCAGTTTTGGGGAAAAATGTCACCCCAAACCAGCTCCCCGCATGCCCAAGGGCCAGTTCCCCGGAGTCCCTGCACTGTTTGTATGTATTGGGGTCTATCTTCATGTGATGTGCTCTCTGACTCCAGTACCAACTCTTGGTGACCATGTAGTCCCTTTCTGGCAACTTTCTTTAGGGGAAATTCCCCCACCACAGTCACCCAACTATTTATTAACTCTGGGTCCATTATGAAACTATATTTTGTCATATTGAATAAAGACCAATAGACATAAAGTCAGAAGGCGGCCACCGAATCCTCTCTTTCTTGATGGGGAAGGGCGAGGGAAGATGGGTGGGAGTCTCTAAACTTTTTGTAGAGGCTTCTTGAGGAGTCCCCTTTACTTTTGGGAGTCATTCCTAAAGAGGGGCTTTCAAGACTAGATTTGGGGGCGCCCAGGTTGGCTGGCAATGAAAGAAAAGGAACCTTAGATTGCTAGGCCTTAGGAGTTGGAGAGGAGGGAGAAAGCACCTTCCATTTGGCTTGGTTGGGGGCATACATTTGAACAGAAAAAAAAAGATATAAATGTACTGGTACATATATATGTTCTTTATGCATATATGATATAATCTCTGTGTTTATATAAGTAATCCTTCCTTGGGCCTTATTGGATGTCTGATCTCTGCTAAAAAACAGCTAAAGATTCATGGCTCCATTGGTTACGGCTGCCCCTCTCAGTTTGAGAGTCTCTTTGGGGACTGGATGGCAGGTTTCCTTTTTGGGTCTCTTGGCACAGACTGTTAGGGGTGGGGGAAAGGGAGATAGTAAGATCTGGACCTAGGAAAGACTGAATCTGTCTACAAAGGGAATCAGACTACTCCCCAAGTGGCATCTCCTGAAGGAGCACACTGTCTTGGCATGTTTGTGGTAACAGGAAAAAAAGGCAGAGACATCCGACTTTCCCTCTAAAATCTTCTTGGGAAGAAATATATGAAATTATGTATGTATGAAGATGGAGAGGGGACAGAGATGGGGTGGTCTGCATTGTGTCTGTGTAGTATAAAATGGGTCTGTTAGGTCTGTCTCTCAACCTTGCTGAGCAAAGGGCTAAGCAGGCATGCTAATTATCTGGTTAGTTCAAGCAGTACAGGTAAGCCTCCCTGGCTCAAATCTATTTTGTGTTTATTGATGTACGTTTTGATGCATGTCCTTTAGGGTCTATTTAGGGGAAAGGAGGCAAAATTCTCCCAACGGTGGTGGCTATAGAATGGACCAAACAAACACACTGTGGATTCTACTCACTGGACAGTAGGGACGTGAGGGTGGTAGAAGGACGAGGAAGCATTGTACAGTAGAAACAAATGTAGCAGCCATCTAAGGCCCCATAAAAGTTTATAGCATTTCCTCCCCCCACCATCTACAATGGAGGTAATTTCCTGAGTTTGAGCCTGATGCCATCCCACCATTCCCCACCCTTCAGAACTGCCTGGGAAGGAGGGGGAGGGGAAATCCCAGGAACTGGGCCTCAACTTGCTAAAGGTCCTGAGGAAAAAGACCCAAGGAGGTGGAGGCCAGGGGCAGAGAGGGATTGGGGAGGAGGGCAGGTGAGAAGGATATTTGTGATTATTAATGATGAAGCTTTTTGGATGTATTACAGTCCTCTGTATTGACTCCTCTTCCTTTCAGCACAGCCTGTCCTGCTTTAGTTTTTGTTTTTAATTTCTGTGAAGGGATCTAAGGGGTCCTTTTCCCTTATGTACCTTCCTCTGTGTCCCTTTCCAGACCATTTAACTCTGTCTGAACACCCAGTTCTAAATGAAGGTTTGGCTGGTATTGTGACTTCCTCCCCTGGGATTCCTGGACCTGCATTCCCTGCCTGTGATCCCTCAAATTATCTGTCTCGCTAGCTTGCTTTCACTCTGAAATAAAATGTATAATTTTCTTCAGGGAGTTATTTTAATTTTTTCTCCATGCTGAGTAAAACTATTGGGCGATCGCTGAAGCAAGGAAAATCACTGTTGTCTCCTGATGGGTAGCAGTTAACTAAGAAAGAGGACGCGGCGCTTGCTCCCAGCCCCTCTCTGACCAGCGGGCCCTCCCTAGCTGCCTGGACTCAGGTTCACCCAGGGGAGTGGGAGACGTAGTTCTCAATAGGACCCCAGGAGACCTGTAAAGACCAAAAGCCGAAGACTGCCTCCTCCCAGGTGGTTATCCCTTCTCTCCTTGAAAGACCCGGAGTCCTTCTTCACTTTTTCATCCCTCTAGGCCTGAAGACATTCAGCTGTTGTCTCCTCGAGCCAGTTCCAGATTCTCTTTTTGCTCCTGTAATGCTGGCCTTGGGCCTTTCCTCTTCCAAACACACCAATCTCTATTTCTTCGTTTCCCAAACCAAAACAGTCAAAGCTTCCTTCTCTCTTTCTCTATTCCTTCCTCTGCCTGCTTGGGGAGGGGATTTGGCAAGCAAGGCTGATGACTTCTTCCCTACTTACACCCCTTCACCAGCCTCAGGGCTAGGGACTAGGATATCTTGTCAAATATAGACAACATCTAAATATTTGGCTTTTGCGTTTCTCTGGAGACTTGTTTGGAGGTGAGGGGCGATGCATATGAGTCCCAAACGGAGATCACAGATTACTTGTCTCCCCTGCCACCTCCCTTCTCCCTGGAGCCCAACCCTTCTGGCAGCAAGAAAAAAGGGGAAGAAACATGACTTACCTTCCCGAGGGAGTGGGGAGGGGGGGGGCACGGGCCCACTCTGAGGAATAAGAGGAGAGAGGAGGAAAAAAAAAGGAGGAAAAAAAATCATGCGACCACGGAAGGCGATAGGTCCTTATGAAAATAAGTCAGTAACTAAGTAAGTAAATAAATAAATAAGGACCTCCCCTCCCCTCCCCCCCCACCATGCAAGGGGGTGCGGGGTGGGGGAAAGGGAGGAAGCAAAGAGGGCTTTTTAAGTGTAAGTGAGCATTCGAGAAATAACGCATGGCTTCTATGTGAATTTAGGAGTTTGAAACTTTTGGAGGTTATTTATGTGAATGGCCCGAAGGCAGGCCCGTGAGTGGCTCTTGGGGGACCACGTGATGTCATTAAACCAAGTTTTATGGTGTAGGGAGAGCTGACAAACCCACAATATATTTACATCATATATAATCTTAACTGTCCAGCAACGCAGCTGCTGGTGAGGTTTAATGCTAGGACAGAGAGCCAGGCAGTTAGAGGGGATTACGGCGGCTGGGGATGATGTTAAGAGAGGTTACATCTTCGCAAATGAATCCCAGGCGAACGCTGTAAGTTAATTCTCTCTCTCTCTCTCTCTCTCTCTCTCTCTCTCTCTCTCTCTCTCTCTCTCTCTCTCTCCCCCCCCTCCTTCCTCTTCCCCCCTTTTCTCCATTTTACCCACAAAACTCCCCCAACTAGTTGTGAGCACAGTTAAAGGGAGAGAAAGGGAAAGAGGTCCCCTGAAAAGAAAAGAGAGGAAAGGAAGACTGGGGTTGGGATTGGGTGGAGAGAGCTGTTGTATTTGCAGGGTGGTAGGACAAGGCTGGGGGGAGAGCTAAGTTCTTTGACTCATCTCTTCCTCCTGCCCCTCCACCTCATTCTCTCTCAATCACAAGTTATTCTTATAAGGGACTTCAGGAAGAGAGGGTTTAGTTCAGTAAAGAATTTACCTCCCTTCCCTAACCTTTCCAGTCTGGGAAGACTGAGAAGCCTAGATGGGGACAGACTTGTGTCGGCCTCTTGTTGGAATATTCATATTTTGAGTGCAAAGCAAACTTCCTTCTTTCCCCTACCCACTTTCCCTACCCTTGCCTTTGGTTATAATTAGTTGACTTCAAAACTTTGCTGGATTGGACTGTCTTGAAGATACGAGCACTGGTTGGATTGAGAGGTATGCAAGAGGGAAGAATGGGAGATTATGTTTTTTTCCTTCTCCTGGTAGAGCTGTGAGTCTCCTGGGAGTGTTCTTTTTTCTCTCTTCATCTTCAAGGGCTTCTGAGGGGACTTCTGAGCTGCCAGGGTGGGCTAAGGAAAAGGAGACCTCAGTTGGAGTAGGCTGGTGCCAAGACTCAGGGAAATAACCCTGAACCTCACTGATCCTTCCCTCTGCACTCTAGGCCAAGCCAAGGGTTGAGGTGGAAGAGAAAGGAGCTGTCTTCTCCTGGCCCTCAGAATTCAATGTCATGGTAGAGCCTGAGGGAAGGAGGCATTCTCAGCTACTCTCTCAAGCTGCCTAACAGGATTCTCCCTTCCCTTCTTAGCTTCTAGGGTAGTCAGGCCCCAGGAGCCTGGGGAAACCAGAATAGTTCAATGGAAGGTTTTGTTTTTTTGTGCGAGCCCTGTGAATCTGGAAGGAATGGGTTTGAGCAAGGAGAAAGAATCCTCTGCCAGGAACACCCTGCTCCAATGGGTTGGTAGTTCAAGGAGAATGGTCTATAGCACTTGGAGTTCTGATCCTGCTGTATCCTAATGTCTGACTTGGAGGGTTTTTGTATTGGGGGAGGTGAAAGAGAAAGAGCATGCAAGTGTGGGTGTTGGAGGCACGTGTCCCCACACACCTGAGAGCACATGCTCTCCCCTCCCCCTATTATGCATCACGTTATGCTACGTAGCAAAAGCATGCACACGTGGAATCTAGGTGAATTTATGCCCTGGAGGATTCTCCATCCAGAGAGATTGGGGTAGGTCAGAACTGTTTGAGGATAAAAACTGGCTTCCCCAAATGGACCAGCAGAGCAGGAAAGCAGGAGGGAGAGGGGAAAGGGAAGTAAGAGGGGAAAGACATGACATCAGCCTATTTGAAGACAAGGGATACCTGGATTGTCAAAGCAATGTTGGAGGTGGGAGAAGGGCAGAAGAGGATGTGTCAGCATCGACTCAGAGCAAACCAAAAGCCTGAAGTGGGAGAGGGAAATAGAACGAGATCCAGAGACACAAAAGCAGTAACCCAGAGACGGTAAAGGAGAAAGAGTAGAGACAGAGGCAGAGAGATGTAGAGCCAAAGGGAGTAATTTAGGGAATCACACTATCTATCTATCTTATCTTATTCTTCCTACACCAAATGGGTTCAACAGGGATGTGTATTTTAAGAATTCCTACCCTCTGCTTCATCCCCACCACACTGCTCCAATTTAGTACTGAGTCCCAGCCAATAAAAGCCTTCAAATGCTCCCTCTTTCCCTTCACCTGGAAGGGTAGAAAGCCCAGCCTTTCCTACTCCCAGATTGGTATATCTAGGTTAACTATGAGGCAATCCTTCGACATCACTCCCTTGGCTAATTTTGCTATTAATAACCATTTATTCATAATCATTTATGCATTTGTTAATCTTTCTTCAGATGCCCCTTCCCTTTTCCTAATCCTCCCAAGCTCTCTGCCCACTTATTGTCGACTTCCTCCCCTTTAAGTATACTTCTTCCTCTCCTATTCATAGCTTCTGCTCTTCTCTTACTCTAATTCCCACCTCTTGGAGGATTTCCCAAAAATTGAAAGTGGTAGGTTGCCAGGTCTCTCTGGACCACTGGGCTAGAATGTGTGCTTTGGGTGTATTACCTATCACTTCTCCCTCGTCTGACTGCTCTAGCTATCTTGCTTATCCCCACGGCTTTGATGGAAGGGACAGTTGAGTTTCTTTCTGAGGATAGGCTAGAGTCAGGAAATCTGGGAGCAAGACAAACTGGACATACAAACTTCAGTACAAAGACTTGAAGGCTCACGTAAAAACTCAGCCACAAGCATGGCACACAAACATGTATATGTGGTGTGTGTTTTACACACAAATACGAGCAAAGATGTTTTTCTAACTCACGTGGGCTCTTTCTCTCTTACCTGGGCACAGTAGTGCCATTTAACTTCCCTGCCCCCTCTCCTTCCCTCCTGCACTTTGTATTGGTCAGTTTCACTGTTTTGTCCTTTTTACCAGTGAAACAGGAACGTGCTAATAAGAACTGTTTCCTGGTCTTTCTATCGTCCCGAGCCACCTCTGCATGAACTTGGCTCCTTTCTGGAGGTGAGGAGGGGCATTAAATGCCGCCTGTCCTTTCATCAGGTGCCAAGGTATCCTCACTGCAGCAGGAGGGAATGCTTGTATTTTTGTTCCTAGGTCTCTAACCCAGGGAGAGGTCAAGCAACCAATCAGGCATGCGCTAAGCAAGGTCACATGTCCCCCGCCAGCCAATCAACAAAAAGTCCTTGGGTCTCTTTCTCTGTTCCCTCCCCCCCATGTCTTTCCTTAGTCCCCCACATTCGCCGCCCCCCCCCTCCCCAACATTAATCTACCCTCACCAACGGGCAACACTGGGAGCCATATTACTCTGTGAATGGTGCTGGCTTTCTCTTTGTGACTTTCTCTCCCATTTGCCCCCATCCTATCTTGGGGAGTCCTGAGCTCTACTGACCTGGTTTTGAGAACGATGGATCTCTGATACAAATCTGATTTCTGAAAATCCAAAATCTAAAGGGTCATTGAGGCTAAAGGGTGAGGTGGGAGGGAATTGTCCGAATGATTTCTAGTGTGGACCTGACCCCTTTGTGTTGGATTGGGAGCTTTCATGGATTCCATTTTACAAACAAGAATAAATCTGAAGCCTTCATTTCCCTTGAACTAAATGCAGATTTTTAAAGACTAATCTCACAAGTGCTAAATTTTCCTCAAGTTTTCACTTCTGTCTAATGTTGTTGTCCGGTGTTGTCCAGTGATAGTAAAGGTAAACAGAGATACTCCAGTAACTTACCTGGATAAAGTGTCCTCAAAGATGAGGCAAGGGTTTGTGGTAGAAATGAATAAGACTCAAAGTGTGGAAATAAATGTTTAAAGAGAGAAGGTGAGGAGTGAACATTTTGTAAAGTTGGAATTTGGTGGGTCCTTTTGGGGGAAGAAGCCTAAAATTAATTGGGGATGGGGGTAGCAGGCCAGAAAGTCCAGAAAGGGCAATAGCCAAATGGATATTCCTTCCCATAAACCCTCTGATGTAAATCATACAACTGTTTGAGTTGCTAATTCTTCCCTCCTTTTCTCTTTAAAAAACCTTTGATTTAAGGTTAATTTATCCAGAGAAGAATGTGGATCAATAGAATGTGGATCAAGAGAAAGTGTGTGTATGTGTGCTTCTGTATGTGTGTGCAAGTCTGACAGAGTACATGTACATGTGTATAGAGACTATCTCTGCCTATCAGTGTGAATGATGGTGCATCAATGTGTCTAAGTGTGTGGAGTGTGAGTGCCCTATGTAAGAGCGTATGTATATTCAACAGGAGTTCATGTGGGTTTAGATGTCTGTGTGAGAGAATCTATGAGGGGGGCAAGGAAAGTGATCGAGTCAGTTCACAAAATACCTGTCTTGTAGTCAAACCCCAGGGGGATAGAGAGAGACTTAGGACTTTCTTTGCCTCAAAATTCAAACTCCACTTTTCAGAACTTTGTTATAAGAACATTTTCCCTTGTCGGACTCCCTTGGAGGCCAAGTAGGAAAGGAAATTGTCTCTCCCTGCCTTGCTTCTAACCCCTCATTTCCCAGTTCAGATGTATCATAAAACCTCAAGTGAGCTTATCCAACTGTCTCTCTTCATGCTAGAAGGAAATCTCTCCCCCTTTTAAAGTTGAGCGCTGGAAAGGGGAAGATTCTTTATTAAGTAAGTGGAGAGAAAGTTGGAGTATCCATTGTTCTATTCCTTGGCTTGTTCCTTGTATTTATTTGCTTTTCTAAGTGGGGGGATGGGGAGGACAAATACCCTCGTGGACAGGACCTCTGAGGTCAGGTAAAAAGATTAGGTAAGAAAAAAAAACCTGAAAGGAGGAGGGAGTGGGGTAGGAGAGATTGAATCTTTAATCCAAAACCTATTATCTACAGATCCCCTAATCACCCATCCTGTAGCCCCCTCTTTACTATTAAGTGATTTTTTTTTTTTGGTAGGAGGAGATAGTTTGGGGATTGGATTCTCAATATGCAGAATCACCACATTAGATTTCAGATAGCTAAAGTCACCAAATCTTTGAGGAATGGGGGTGGAGGAAGAATATAGTAATCATGTTGATCTTGTCACAGGGAAATGTTTTATCTGGAGAATTTCAGTCCAGTAAAGATAGACCCTGGGGATTGTTTAAGCTAAACCAACTTTCACTCTCCATCAGGATTAGTAGGTCTAAAGAGAGAGAGGTAGGGATGAGATTTTTGTTTGTTTGAAGGCTTCAGTTTATTGGGTTTTGTTACGCACACATAGACACCACCTTGGAGTGTCTTTCTTCCAGAGAAAGGCTCTGAATTCAACACCTTGGTTATACTGGATGGTGGGAGGGTGGTCTAGTTTTGAAATGAGGACATCAAGGGACCTCTTGAGAAAGTTTTGTTGAGTGTCAAGGGAGGGATATTGGATGGAAAGGAGAGATTAAAAGAAATATCCTTCTCTAGCCCCCTTCTTCTTCCTCTTTTTATGGAGCCTATATAAGTCAGGAATGTGTCTGCCCTATAGCTTTTCCCTTCTGTATTTTATACTAGTGGTAAAGGCCTGGGAGGGTCTTCAGTGCTTGGGGGCAGAGGGTGTTTGTTGTACAGTGGAATGTGAAGGATACATTGAGGCATTACAAATCTTTTTGTCAATGTGCTTCCCTGTCCCTTAAGGGATCCAGAGTTTCCTTTTCCCAACATTCTCTGGGGAATTAGGAAGGAAACCCGGTTAGAAAAAAGTATGTGGGATATAGTGGAAAGATTTAGAATCGAAGTATATGAATTTAAATCCTAGTTCTGCTACAATATATCCTACTACATGTTTGTTCCCTCTGAGCCTCAGTTTCCTCATTCATAAATGTAAAATGATTGATTAGATTATCTCCCAATGCCCTTCAGAATGTGTATCCAATGTGTTGCAAAACATGCTAGATTAACGTTTGCCCAATCTGTGCTGGATGGGTTTGAATCTGCTCTGCAATGCTGCTGTCCCAAGACACCCCCCCCCTTTTTTATAGCATCCATATACCCTGGGAAGAACTGAATACCAGGTTCAACATCTGATTTAGAACATACTTTAGGAATTCCAGGATAAGGAATCCCAGGTGTAACTGGAGATATCAAACATAACATCTGGTCTGTAATGTAATATATTGCATACAATGTTGGTGTGTTCTTGTGTGTAAGGGGATGTGTTTATTTATACTCAATCCCACAGATGTATAGAGATATTCCCAGCAAGCAGCACTATATGCTTACATAAAAATGGGTGTATATATCATATATAAGTATAAATCTCTTTGTAGCTCTACATTTGTGGCTGTGTGTATAAACATCTGCATGTTTGTGCCTGTAGATTTGTGTAAGGTAAGATTCCAGTTTCTCCAATGGGCAGGAAGTTAGGCATTTTCCCCCCAACCATTTAAACCAGCCTTCTTTTCCCACCTTCTCTCTCTTCCCCTTCTCACCTATTCCCATCTCTCTGGCAATTCCCAGTCCTTAATTTTGTGCCTCAGAAACCCAAACCCACCTAACAGATCTCCCCCGGGTGACCTTTGGTGTTTATTTCTGTCTTGGCCATGATTATAGTTGGCTAAACTGGGCTAATGGAAAAAGAGTAGCCTTCATTTTCCTTTGTTCTCCTCTTCCTCCTCTGCCTGGGGGGCTGGCCCATTGGAATATCTGTTGCTTAAATCCCCTTGGACTTCTTGATTGCACAGACATCGGAGAAAATTTTTTTCAGTAAGAACTTTAAAAAAAGAAGAGGTAATTTTCTAGCCACTTGGGAAGTCAGGGGTAAGGGAAGGGTAGAGAGGGTGGTTACTGTCTATGCCCTTTTGAATTGGGCTTCCTGGCTTTTCCATTTCCCTAGTGTAGGAGTGTTGGGTGGGTGGGGGTGGAGGTGGGTAGGGTGTAAGCTAAAGTTTTATTGAAGGCGCTTTTCCGCCGAGAGGAGAGACAGAGTCATAAACACAGAGAGGAGGTTGTTTTGATCTGGTCCCTTCCCAGGAAATGGCATCTGAGGCTTTGCTTTGTAAATTCTCCCTAGCCTGCTATCTAAATAGTATTTCACTCCCTAAGTCCCCATCATGGTCCCTCCCAGCCAAACTCACCCCCCAATAAAACCCAATTAAAGAAGAAGCAAGAAGGAAACCCTGTGTTCTGATTCTGAGCCCTTTCAGCACACCTAGACAGAAGAGCTCTTTCTGTCTCTGTTTCTGTCTGTCTCTGTCTCTGTCTCTGTTTGGTACTCATTTTACCACTTTGTGGCCTTTGAATTAGAACAGTTATGCATGTAATCTTCCATTCTCCCTCAGCTCCCGAATCTTCCACTTTTCTGTGGAGAAAGAAAAAAATATTGTCTTCCTTTTTTTCCCTCAAGGGAAGTGCTGCTCCAACTTCTCATCTTTTTTTTTTTTTTTTTTTGGCTATGTAGACACGGCTCTGTCTTGCCTCTCCCCATCTCTTTACCTCCAAGAGACACAAAAATTCCACAGACCTCAAGACAGTCTCCCCAAATAACACCAAATGCAAGGGGTGGGGAAAAGCTATTGGTACTAGAAAACTGAATGTGTTGGTTTGGACCAGAAGCGGGGCACACAGATTGGTCAGGTTTCCTTCTTCAGGGGACTTCTTGCCTCCATTTGACCCCTTCCTCCAAATATAAAGTCGGCTCCCCCAGATACAGGATTTCTGAGGTTTACATAAGAGCTTGTGGGATCAAAAGAGGAAAATCACTGTAGGGGTGAGAGGGGGAGGGGAAATGCAACTCCTAGCCGATCCAAGCCAGTGCTCTGGGGCTGTGGTGCAAAGTAATTAAGAGCTGTGTGTGCGTGTGTAAGTGAACGAGAGTAAGTGTACGTAGTAGCCTTCTTTCCTAGGCTGTTTCGCTCTGTACACGCCTGATGTCTCCTCTCTGTGGAGCTGCCTCCAAACAAAATCATATTTTATCCAAATGACCCCATTTCGTAATGTTAACGAGCCTTCCCTTCGTGACACCCGGAGCCCCCCCGCTGCTTCTGAGTATGCCTAAGGAGTCTCTGAGTCCCACGTCGGAAGAGCTTTTCCGTTGGTCTTTCGGTGAGGGGGTGGGAGTGGCGTGGGGGAAGGGAGAGGGGAGGGGGAGAGAGAAGGATAAGGAAGGGAGGGGGTAAGAGATAGAGCCAAATGAATCCCCCACCTGAGGCCTCAGTTTCAACTTCACCAGAGGCAATGCTACACTTCCCCCACCCCACCCCGCCCCCAGACTTGAGGGTTAATATTCCTCTCAAGAGAAATGCCCCATATGCTATAAATGAGGGTATATGTTTCTCTACTTCTGTGGTCTTTGTATGTCGGTCAAATCCAGTGTCTCTTTCTTGGCTTGGAGATGTGTCTGCATTTGATACCTATTGACATCATAGAGACACATTAACTTGGACATCTGTGTCCATATAAAAATGTGTCTTTCTAGAGAGAGTTCTGTATATGTGGTTGCGTATTTAAAGATCGTCCTATAAGTATACAGTCAGAAACAATTTTACATACTTCCTCACCACAGCTTTAAAAGCATGTTGATGAATCTTTCACGAGGGACTAGATATATCTCTTTACTATACCTGAGTGTACATTATAGCCCTTTCTATAGTGGTGGGTGACAACTGGGTGCATATTTGTACATATCATTAAATCCAAATCTATACTGATTTGTTTGTGCATGGATTGTGTATACAAATGAATTTGCTGGTGTGCATTTATTAACCTCCTTCTATAAACTTAAATGAACATTCAGTAATCTAATGATGAAAACTGGTATTTATAGATGTCTTTTGTTATGTAACTGTTTGGTTTCAAATGTTATTCTTCATTATATCTCTACTTAATTGGCCTTCTTCATAGTATGACTACATACTTGTGTATTTATTTAGAGATGGTCCCTAACTAAGCATAGATGCTTATTTGGGGATGGTGGTGGTGATCTCTTTTCTCCTTCTCCATTTTGGCTTCTGCCACGAAGAGTATGTGGGGGGGAGGGGGAAGTGGAGAAGCATTTTTCTGGAGTATTTACTTATTATACTAAATTACTCCCCGGCCACTCCTAAGTGTGACCTAGGTCTTTGCACCCCTGCCCCAGATTGAGTGCTGGAGCCCAAATGAGAAGAGCTCTGCCAGGTCTTAAGGACTCTCCCAGAGGCTTTACCATTCCTCCTAATTCCCTTCCTCATGCTTGGCCTGAGCTTTCCTCTCACCCAATTGCCCTCTGACTCTACTTATAGGAGCCTCTCACCCTGGCTGCCTTTTTCTAAAAAGAAGGAATGGTATGAGGGAAAATCCTTAGGTGTCAGCAAAATGGTAGCAACCTAAACCTTTCTTCTCTCCCCTCTCTTCTCAGGTTTTACCCAAAGCTAGTTGGGACTCCTCCTGGGTATGCAGTGGGGGTACCTTTCTTTTCTTCTTGCCTCTTGATCTCAGGGCATTTGGAGAAGAGGTTCAAGGTGTCCACGAACCTATAGGGTTTTCATTGGGGGAACAAAAAAGGGTGCAATGTCTCCCCTTTGGGGCTTTTAAAGCTCCCTTCCTCCTCCCTAATTATGAAAGGTACCCAGAGCCCAATTAAACACCCTCCCGCTCCAGCTCCCAGCAGCCCCGCTCTTATCGGCCTAAATTGATGCTCCAGCCGGCTCCTGTATATCATTTCCAAGATTTCTTCTGTCCAACTCCTCGGTTCCTTTGGCTTCCGCGGGTTTGACTAATGATCGCTACACATGCCAACGTCTTCAGAATTCTAATAACGAAGAGCAGGCGAACTCTTATTTACCCTGCAACATTTCTGCTCTGGGAAGGGGACTGGGGTTGGGGGATTCAGTCTTGGGGGCAGGAAAGGGGGACAAGGTTGTAACTATACGAAGTTTCGCTGAAGTTTTTCTCTAGCCAAAAAGCCAGGCGCCCCACCCCCCCCCCCGCCCCCCCCCCCCCACCCCCGAGCTCGGGAAAAGAGCCTCATAAAAATACCAATAATAGTAGCTAATGGCTGCGGTGTTGGAAGGGATCAGAGAATGAAAAGGACGTGAGGGAATAAGCGAGAAGCGTTTATTAGGTGTAAACAGATGAGAAATGAAACTGGAAAAATACGCCGATGGCCGATCAAATAGTTTGTCTGTAGGACTTAACATAGAAAGTCAGCTCGGGAAAAGGTTATCTCTATTCCCTATTTGTTACTCTTTTCCACCCTCCAAAATAATACAATTCGCTTCCACCTTGGATTTCTCCTCTCTTTAAATCCCCCTACCCTCGGACAGGGTAGATTCAATGACTTGAGGCATTAGGTTCTGCGGGAGGACAACAGTTAACTGGGGGGAGGGGGGCGGGGGGGCGCGGTGAAAGAAAGTCTACTTGGTTTTCCTGAGCATCTATGAATGCACCTGAAGAGGTGGGGGGGGGGGCATAGAGGGGAAAAAATGAAACTCAGATTACCGTCTTTCTGTGTTTGTCTGCACCCGTTCTTCAATGTTCAAGTTATGACTATTTCTTCACACCCAAGTCTTTCCATTATCCATAGATAGTGAGGAGAGCACATCTATTGGGAAGGGGTTTTACCTTCTCTGCAGAGTTGTGTGTCTGCATTTGTGCCTGCAGAGGTCATAACTGTAGACCTTTTTACTAGAGACCCAACTCCAGCGTGTGCTAATGTACACGCTGAACTGTATAGAACACAAAGGTAAACAATGTGTAGGAAAATAACATACTTAAGACAACACTACAGAAGACGAATCCATAGAGGCGTGTATGTATGAATGTTTCTATCTCCTCTCTATCCATATATGTGTCTAAAAATCAGAATGGATCTCTATACACAAATACATAGAATGTGTGTATCTCTGATACGGACACAAATAGAAGTGTCTATATTTGCATATATTTCTAGATGACAGAATAACATCATGTAAAACACAGTTATACTCAAATTGGGAACAGAGTAGAGGGGTACTGCAATAGGAACACAATTTGGGATAACACAGGATGCAAAAAAAAAGACAGAAAATATATATTTTTTTTGGACGCTAGAACAAGATGGAATAATTCGGGTAGAGGACAGCGAATCTTATTGAACAATGAAAACAACATAGTGTGGAAACAGGAGTGATACTAAGTAAATTAGATGATTCAGAGCAGAGACGAAAATACTAAAGGAAAGTGGGGAAATCTATAAACAGTCAGAAACAGACTAGACTAAAAAAAATGTTGACATAAAGAATTAATCCCTTTCTTATCATAGGAGCGAATCCCCAGTGTACTTCTGGCAAGGGTTCTTCCTGTTCCCAGGGGAGGAAGTTTTCGGGTTCAGAAAACGAGTGGGAGAGCACGAAGCAGATTTTAATTCTTTGGCTTGCAGGGTGAGAGTTGCGCACAGCTCAGGCAGAGACGGAAACAGGGAAGCGAGAGGGATTTCTATCAAGTTGATTAACCGATCACTATTGATTCATTTCCCCGCCTGGCTGGAGAGGACATAGGATGTCTTTTCTTAGAAATCCGGCTTGCTTCAGGCCTTGATCTCAACCACTCCTATCCCTTCCCCCTCGTTTTTGTTTTTGTTTTAGTATGGTTCTAGCGGGCCTGAGTCTCGGAAACTGGGGTACAGACCCCCGGAGATTACCGAAGGGAGATTGGTTTGTCACTGAGAGAACTTATCAATGGTCTAAGTCAAGCCGGAGCAACCTCATCTGGAGGTACTGGGGGAGGGGATTGGTGTCTTAGATCCCACGGAGAGAGCTTAGATCTGTCCATCTGTCCTCTTTCTGTAAAACAGGAAATATAGGGATTTGTAGTGACTGGGATTAGCTGGGGGTGGGTAAGGGGGTTATGAAGGATATGATGACACATTTTAAAAAGGGGACCCCAAAACTTGGGGAGCTGGCCTAGAGGATCTGTTTGCTTTTCTTTGGCAAGAAAGAAAAAAAAATCTTGCTTGAAAAAGAGAAAAATGTTAAGGGAAAAACTGGGTGCTCTGACCTGCCGATAGAAAAATGCTATTATTGATATTATTACCATTCATAATAATGTGGATAGTGATGTAAGTTGGTGAGGTTCTGGGTCATCTGTGAGGGAGATAGACCTGAAGAGAGCTTATAGTGCAGAGTCTCCAATGCAGTATCCTTTCTCCAGCTATATTTCTGCAGGGAGCCAAGGACTCTCTCCACCAACTTTTCTATTTTTTATTTTAGGGGAAGCTGAAGGACCTCTTTTTCCCTGGGGGAAACCTTATGCAAAAACCAGACCCTCTACCCCGACCCCATTCATTTCTCTGCATCAGTCTTATTGATCCTACTAAATTTCACCTTTTCCCGGGCTTTAGAATGCAGGAGAATGCAGTGATGGCTAAGGAGAGACAAAGTCCAACAAATGGGTGACCCCTGGCCAATTCCCAGTCAGCAAGTCACTGGAAGGAGTCATTTTGGCACTGAGGCCTTGAAAAGAAGCCGGTTTCCCTCTCTTCCAAAGCCTCTTTTAAAACACTCCCAACCCCCAGAACCCGTTGGTTTCTAGCCATCAGACGTGGGACCAAAGCTGAGCCTGCTTCGCAGTTTCTGACACATTTAATGTCTTAGAAAAGAGTCCTCAATAAGCTCGATACATTTTTCTGCCCAGCTGCAGAAGCCAACAAAGGTTAGAAGCATCTGCACTAAGCCGTTCTAAAGCCAGGCTTTTTCTCAGGCCTTTAAAAGACACAACAGCACACCCATCACCACCCTTTAAAAAGTAAAAGTCTTTCCCATTCCAAGAATGAAAGTTCGGGTTACAGACCTCCAGTAGCTTCAGCTTCCTCCTTCCAAGTGTTGGAGATTGTAAAAGTAAAAATGAAAAAAAAAAAAAAAAGTAAAGGGGGGGGCAAGAGCAGAAGCTAAGGTTAAAAGGGGGGGGGAGAATTCAGTACCCCCCCAGGGGGGGGGGAAGGGGACCAAAGCCCAAACTAACAATTTCTCCAGTATAAAAATGAAACATCAAATTCGTTAGCCCAGGGCCTTCATTTTTTGCCTTCCACATTATAACTAGTTATTGAACTCACTGGAAGATCTAAAGGCCATTTGCGAAGAGACAAATTTCAATGGAGTTTCCCCATCAATAACTCTATGGCAGTGACCTATTGGAACAAGTCAAACAACCGAGGTGAAATGCGGGTCACTCTGTCTAACCAATATTAAAATGCGTCCACTTTTTAAAAAGCCACTTTAAACGAGATTTGAAGAAAATTGAATTCCAGGGAAAGGAAGGGGAAGGGGGGGGGCAAGCCAGAAGAGGATCTTGTCCATGATCTCCGAACAAACAAGAGAAATTCATCTTTAATATTTTAAAAGAGGGGAAATGAACGGGTCCATAATTGGTTTTTTTGAGACTATAGGCAATTGTGGGGGGTGGGGAAGGTTGGGCATTTTCTACTGACACGTCCGGGTTATTAAAATCATTTTAGACCAATTCATTACTTTTACTGACAAGAGATTTAAGAAAAAATCAATTAAGCATTTGCATATTCCTTTGCATACATTAGTCCTGTCTGCCAGGCGTCATAAAGGAACAAAACCAGAAGGGGACCTCGCTTCAGTTTGGAGCTTTCAAGTTGTTGGGGGGGGGGCAGAAATTAAAATGGAATTAATTACTTGTCATCTAGAAGTCAACTTATTTGGAAAGGAAAAAGAGGGAGGGCTGTGGAAGTCTCTTTTCTTTCAAAAAATCCTGCAGTTTGTGGAGTGGGGGAGGGGACGACCATGATCTTCTCTCCCAATTCTTTCCCTCCAACCAAAAAGACAAAAAAAAAAAAAAATCTTCAAATCCAAATCAAAATACCCCCCTGCCCCCACATACACACACTTTCTCCCTTGGAAAAGAAGGGAGTGGGGTGAGTCTAAGGGCTGAGATTTTTAAAAGGATCACAAAGTCTCAAGAGCTACTTATGTTCTCGGGCCGCAGATTGTTAATGGGAGGGGGGAGCGAATATAGGTTATCCAACGGTCAATATGGTAATGCTGGACACAATAACGCCACACACAATGAACACTTATTTTTCTTCAGTACTGTCAGAAGGGAAGCGCTTTGTACTGAAACATGTTTCCGAAAAGAGAAACCAGATCTAGACGTAGAGAAAGGCGACAGATGATGAGGGTTGGGGGTGATACAGACTGTAAATGCAGGTGAAAGTGCAACGAAAATAAAAATAAAATTAGGAAATAGCAGGATGTGTGCATGTATAGCTGGGGTGAGAGATGGCTGGTTAGGAAAAGGCAAGGGGGAGGAGGATGAACCTAGCTGGCCATGGGGGTGGGAAGGCAAAGGGGGGGAATACAAAAGGATTGAGGAGGTTAGTATAGAAGTGTTTTTCACACGCCATGGAAGCCCCAGTGGCTCCTCAATGCAAACAGGAAATCTATGGAAGGGAACAAGTTGGGGTATGCAGAATATTCTATAGGTGAAATGTGTATGGCCATTAGAGGTGAAGCGCATATGTATATGATTGCTCGCAAATAGCTTTCAAAATGTAGAGAAAGTGTGGGTGTGGGTTTAAGTAAATATATATGCCCAGAGCCCTATCAATGTCCAAGTGTGTGAGTATAAGTGCATAGATTCCTCTTCACATCCAAAAATTCAATGAGATGTACAAATATGGTATTAAATCCCTGTGTGTGTGCATCTTTATGGCACACATGCTGGCATTTAGTATTATGTTTGTGGGTATATTGTTAGTTAACAGTGTAGTTATATTAGCTAAATGCAGAGTTAAATTCAATCTCCCACCCTGTGTTCAGGATAGTTCCTATAACACAAACTTACCTGTATAAACAGAAGGCTTTAGGGGTATGCATCTGTGTGGTCCTTCGTGCAGATAACCAAATGAGTTTATTGGAGGCTATGATAGAGGCTAGTCTTTAGAAACAGCAAGAAAAGTGTGAGGAGTTGGAGGGCAGAGGGCTGGGCCTAGAAAGGGAGAGTGATAGAGATTCCTAAAGAAAATCTAAGCAGGTGAGTCCCCTAATATATGATAAAAGCCATTCCCTCTGACATATACATATCTCTATTATGCATTTGTGAAGGAGTTTCCTGACTAGGAAGTTCCCTTAATGGATGAAATCACAGGTGAAGGAGAAAACACACACATATACACACACACATATACATGAACATAAGTGTATAGATATACATACATAGATAAATTATTCTGGATACATGTAATCTATATATACAAAAGACATACATGTGTGTATGTATGTTTGCATGCATGCATGTATCCAGAAGGCTGACAAAGATCAGAGAGGAAGACTCCACCAGCATCAGGCCTAGAAAAGAGATTCTGAATATTTGTGGAAAGCTTCACCTTCACTTCTCCCTCAGTCCCACCTGATATCTTTCTGACTTTTCAGTGTCCCAGTGGAGAAAGCTGATTTCCAGCTCACGATTAGCCATTGATTCTCCCTCCTAGCCTGGAATTACTCTTCTTACTTCCTCCTTCCCAAACTACTAGCCCTGTTTAGAGCTAGGATCTTACTTTCCCCAATTAACCTACTCTACCTCCTTGCTCAGGCACAGGCAGCTCAAACCAGCCTCCTGCTCCCTCCCACCAGAACTCCCAGCTAGTTTTCAATCAAGTTTGGAAACTCAGGCTCTAATTTCCCTGAATGGATTATTCAATGTTCCAGGGGATTCAAACATTCCATCCCAATCCCATTGAGGGTGTGTATGTGTATGCACAAGAAGGGTGCTTTCTCTGCCCTTCAGGGAGAAGGAATGTGCCCCTTTCCAGAGAGTATGTATACACATACTCACTCACACCCACACATAACCAAAGCTCCTGTTCTCAAGAACGAACAGCCTTCGTACTGAAGAATATAGATTTAGTTGTGGTGGGGCGGTTTCGTAGAGATGGATTAAAAAACTCGTGGATTTGAAGCCATAAACTAGACTAAGAAGAAATAAAAAGAAAAGTGGGTGTGGGTAGCACTTTGAAGAAAGAATACTTGGTTGCCAACAAGAAGAGAGCAGTGGATAGCTGCAATTCAGAGGTTTAATTTGGTTTCTTCTTATTCTTCCCCCTTCCCCTCCCTTTCTCTCTTCTCCTCAATCCCTTAATGAGAGGGAGGGGGTTTAATTTGGGGGGAGAGGAGACCTTTCACCCTCCCCCCACCCAAGTTCCAGAAGCGGAAGGGATAAGCTCTGAGTCTCCCTGCTCTAGTCTCTTCCTCCCTCTCAGCTCCTCTCTTCCCTTTCTCCTTCCCATTCCCTTAATTGCAGATGTTCTAATTAAACCCTCAAATAGTTGTTATGCTGTTTTAAAAGGTACTAATTCAAGTGTCAACCAGGCCGGGAGGGGAGGGGAGGCAGCGATAGTGGCAGCGGCAGCGCAGGGTGGCGAATTAAAGGTAGATTGACTAATCACGGCGGCGATCATAATAATAAAATCAGAGGGGGAAAAAAATCACATTATGACTTTTCGTGGAAAGAAGGGAGCAGGCAGCGGCCGCCAGCAGCACGCCTACTCCGACACAAAGAGCCTCGGCGATTCCCCTAGACTGATTTATGACGTTTTACAGCCCTATAAAAGCTGCAGCGACGAGGCAAACGCTCCTACCACCGCTGGCAGATTTAGTCTAATAAATAAAACATAAACAGTTAACTTTATGTGTCACTTTTATTGTTATCAAGTAAAATATAGCTGGGCCCGGCAAGCTATGATTTTAAACTATAATTGTTATCAAGTACAACAAGGGGATCCGGCTCCCTCCCTTCCTCTCTCCTCTCCTCTTCCCCCCCCCGCAACCCCCCCCCCCCCCCCAACCAAACTATGACTTATCCAGGGGCAATTAATTGCAATCGATGTCCTGAAGTGGCTTCTTCAGCTCTGGCCAGGGTGTGTTGTGTTGGGCCTTATATTTCCCCCACCTTAGTGAGGTTTCCACTTATCTCCCCCTTCCTCCTTCTGAAAGCCATCAGGGTAGTCTAATTTGAGGGGAATGGGGATGAATAAGGACATCAGCAGGAATCTACTCAGGTCCTTAGGTCCTTCTCCCATCTCCCAATACCCCTCTCCTTCTCTCTTCCACCTTATCCCCTCCCCACCTCCCCACAGGCCCAGCTGAGTCAGAACTTAGTCTTGGAAGAACAAAATCTTCACCTGTCCCTGTTTTCCAATGCACACTCGCCAAAGGACCCCACTTCTATACTTCCCCCCCACCCCCCCAAAAAAAACCAAAGCAATAAACTCTGACTCCTGGGGGGACTGAGGGAAGTTTTGCACTAAAGACTCAGCCTTAAGCCAAAGGTGTTCTGGGATGCATATGCAAATGTGTTGACACACGTGTACCATAGATATTGCCTCACACCTAACAGGTATACACACAAAATTACATATACAACGAGTACCGGCAAGCATTCTATCACACCAAAATTTACTTCTCTCTACTTATAGAAATATCCTACATCTGCTTGTGTAATAGCTATAGACATAGGTCAGCTATAGAGATATGGTCAATATTGATAGAGTTCTGTAAATGTTATCAGTTTTTTTCTTCCAAAATACCAGATGCAGTCCTTTTAGATGATTTTCAGGAGCTGGAAAGCCAAGGTAGGTAGGACATTGGAAAAGTCCCAACAGTGAAAATGTAAAGGTGAAGCTCTGGTTCTGGGGGGAGAGCCTGTGAGAATGGGGAAGCAAAGAGGAAGAGTTCTGAATTCTGCCTTTTTCCAAAGACATAGCATCTCTCTCCAACCAAGTTAAGGGCATCCAGATCTTCAGGCATGACAGTCATTTTCGTACAGCCAGCTCTACCTGCCAGGTAAAATTCTTTACCTCACCTTCTCTCCCAATAGTCAGAGGGTAGGTTTGGGGGGAGGGGAGGTTTGGGTGGGTGTGTTTAAGCTGGGCAGAGAAGGGCATGGGTTCTGGTCTTCTTAGACTTGTGGTACACCAGTGTCTTGCCCAGCTTGGTGCCCTCTCCCATCCAACCTCTGCTCCAACTTCACACTCTTCTGGTTCTCGACCTAGACAGACTGAGACATACAACCATTAATGGATTCATTTGGAAAAAATACATACAATCAAGGAGACACAATACGACTGGGATTTGGGGCTCTCTCACACAACCTTCCAACGCCCCAAATCAGATTCTACTTCTCTCTGAGTGGGACTTGGGGGTACCCTTGCCTTCTTGGGCTGGGGAAAACAAACTGATTGAGGGGTTGAAGGAAGACACCCCAACTTCAGTCAGTCTGGGGCTAGTCTCCCCTTCACAAAGCCCCCCACTCACCCCCACACCACCACCACCAGGAAAAAAATTGGATACATTTTGAATAAAGCGATTCTGTTCCTTATCCGGGGACTAGGTTGCTTGGCGTGATTGGCCGGCGGAGTCACATGGTGAAAGTAACTTTACAGGGTCGCTAGCTAGTAGGAGGGCTTTATGGAGCAGAAAAACGACAAAGCGAGAAAAATTATTTTCCACTCCAGAAATTAATGATCATGAGCTCCTATTTGATGGACTCTAACTACATCGATCCGAAATTTCCTCCATGCGAGGAATATTCGCAAAATAGCTACATCCCTGAGCATAGTCCGGAATATTACGGCCGGACCAGGGAATCAGGATTTCAGCATCACCATCAAGAGCTGTACCCACCACCACCTCCACGGTCTAGCTATCCCGAGCGCCAATATAGCTGTACCAGTCTCCAGGGACCGGGCAATCCGAGAGGCCACGGGCCGGCTCAGGCGGGGCACCATCACCCCGAGAAATCGCAGCCGCTCTGCGAGCCAGCTCCTCTCTCCGGCTCCTCCACTTCCCCCTCCCCAGCCCCGCCAGCCTGCAGCCAGCCAGCCCCAGACCATCCCTCCAGCGCCGCATCCAAGCAGCCCATAGTGTACCCATGGATGAAAAAAATCCACGTTAGCACGGGTAGGCAACTTTGCTTTTTTGCTCTCCTCCTCCCTCCCCTCTTCCTCTACACTTCCCACCCTCCCCAGTCCCCCTCCGGCTCCCGTCCTCCTTTCTCTCCTTCCCCCTCTCTCTCTCCAGGAGCGACTCTGGGTTAGCACAATTGAACTGGATTTACGAGCGAGAATGGGTAATTACATCCCCCATAAATTTTATGGCTTAGCTACTCTGGGCAGTCCGAGCCATGTGCTAGGATCTGTTATGTATGTGAGAAAACTCTGCTCGCTTTCTAAGGGCGCATAAATAATTCAGTGGCGTTACAATGAGGATTCCCCTCTTATTAGACTACAAAGTCTTCAGCGTCCCTCAAGTTCTTTATAACCCATTTAGTTCGATGACTTTATTATTTCCCCCTCCTGCTCCTCCGAGCTGAGAAGGGGGTGGGGGTTGGGGGTCAGGAAAGCCTGCTGCCTCTGAACCCCCTATCTGCTTTTCCCATCCCCCTCCCCTCCTCCTAGTGAACCCCAATTATAATGGAGGGGAACCCAAGCGTTCGAGGACAGCCTACACCCGCCAGCAGGTCCTGGAATTAGAAAAAGAGTTTCATTACAACCGCTACCTGACCCGGAGGAGAAGAATCGAGATCGCCCACTCGCTGTGTCTCTCCGAGCGGCAGATCAAAATTTGGTTCCAAAACCGTCGGATGAAATGGAAGAAGGACCACCGACTCCCCAACACCAAAGTCAGATCCGCCCCACCAGCCGGAGCGGCGCCCAGCGCCCTGCCCGCAACCACCCCTGGCCCTACTGAAGACCATTCCCAAAGCTCAACACCACAGGAGCAGCGAGCAGAGGACATTACCAGGTTATAAAACATAAATCACACCCCCCTCGCCCCCATACCCACTCCCCCACCCCCCACACACAAATTGACTCTTATTTATAGAATCTAATATATATATATATATTTTGGTTCTTTCTTCTCTTCCCCCCACCTCTTGTCCTTTGCTTATTCCAAACAGAAACAACAGATACATGGAAACAAGCCCCCCCCCTTCTCTCCTTTCCACTGTTAAGGACCCTTTTAAGCATGTGATGTTGTCTTAGCATGGTACCTGCGGGGCTTTTTTTAGGCCGTTTGGGGGTTTTATTTATTTTTTAAGAAAAAAAAGCAGCAAAAAAAAAAAAGATATATATTGCAAGGTGCGATGGTCCAGTTCTGGTTAATTTTCAGGGGGAAAGAGGGAAGAAAAAGGAAAGAGACATTTTTAGGCCAATTCTTCTGTTTCTTCTTTTCCTTTTTTCCCCCTTAGGCCTTTTGCATTGAAAAATGCATCAGGGGAGGTGAGGGAGGGGAAGTCATTTTAAGGAGAACAAAGCTATGAAGTTCTTTTGTATCATTGTTGGGGGGGTGGGAGGAGAAGGGGGGGGAAGGCAGCAGACAAAGCTAAATGCATCTCGGGAGCCTCTCCTAGCTGTTCAGTTTGAGGAGCCAAAAGAATACAAAAAAGAACTTTCAGTTCTGAGACGGAAACTCCAGACTTTAGGTAGATTTTTCACCCCCCTTGTGATCATTGTGGTTTTTGGACTGAATTTACTTGGTTATTGTAAAACTTGCAATAAAGAATTTTAGTGTTGATGTGAAGTGCCCCGTGATCAATAATAAACCAGTGAATGTGAATTAGTTTTACTTAATGTCTGATGGTTTCTTTTTTATTCCCCCTCTTCTCCTGTGGACTTGGGCTGCTGCTGGTAAAATCCCACCTTTTCCCTAGTTGCTTGCTAAGTTTACTCTAAGCAAACATATGAATCTTAACTCTCAACTCCAATTTTCCAAGTGTCCTTAGAAGGACCAGGAGGAGAAAGGAATCGTATGTGTGTTTGTGCGTGTGTGTGTGTGTGTGTGTGTGTGTGTGTGTGTGTGTGGTGTGATGGTTCAACTAATAGGTTTATGTGGGACATTAGGTTTGAGTTCTCTTTTCACCTCTCCTCAATCTGAGTTTTCAGAAAGGAAGGCATCTTCTGGGGGTGGGGACAATAGAGTTGGGAGGCAGAGGGTGTCTGATTTTCAGGTAGCAAGTGGCCCCATTTAGTTTGTCTCCCAACCCCACCCCTTCCTTGCCTTAGAGCAGAGCTTGGTTTGAGATAAGTAGAGTTGGACTGGGGTAGTGTCTTCAATCTTGCTTTGTTTTGTTTTTAAATGGGAACTATAACTTTGTTAGACCAGAGGGCTCCCAGCGAAGGGCTCCTAACAATGTAGATACATATAGTCTTAGAGAGTTGCCTGGGGACAAGTGACTTACCTAGGTTCACACAGCATGTATCTGGGGCATGTATCTAAACTTAGGTCTTTCTGAATCTAAGGCATTTACTGTGCAATTCTGCTCCCCATTTGTCATCTTATAGGGTTATTTTGTGATTGAGACAACATAAAGGAGATGTGCCCCCAACCAATCTCCCTGAAAAGTCATTTTAAAGGCAACTAAAGGGACACTTTGGCCACTTTTTCTGTTAGTTTAGACTAAGAATGGAGGGGGAAGTGAAAGGCTCTAGAGGGCCTCCTTCCATGGGTAGGCCTCAAAGCCTTGTGTTGGGAGATAATGGAGATTTTTTTCCCCCCTAACTCCTATCATAGACTAGCCAGGTATGGGGCAAAGGCACAGAGAGAAAAATATCTCAACCCCCTTTTCTCCCCCACCCGTGGCAGGCTTGTGGGAGATAAATGAGTTTATAATTTTGTTTATAATAAAATTGGAAATTCAAGAAGAAATGTACAAAAATAAACACTCTCCCCTCCACATCATCTGAATAATTCGAGCCAATAATTTTAGTGTTGTAGACCAGGCCCAAGCAACCTCCATGAACATATTTTGTTTGCTTATTGGAAGAACAGTATCTGCATTCAATTGATTGTTGTAACAGAGTTATCTTCCTCAAAACTCACAGACCTTTCCTTGCCAGGAAGTCTGTCCAAATTTCAGGACATTAAGGGATCTTAGAAGCAATATTCTTTTTAAAAGGTAAAGAGAAGAACTGTTCTGGGTTTGGCTTACATCAAAGTCTTGCTCTCCTTTACCATTTCTTAGGATGAAAGGTGACAGGACCAGATAAAGGCCTCCCTGAATAGAGAAGTCAAGTTGTAGAGGAATATGTGTGTGGTTAGTTCTCTCTCTCTCTCTCTCTCTCTCTCTCTCATCCACTTTGCTGGTTAGGGTAGTTGTTGAGATGTAGGTTGGGTGAACAGAATGGTCCTGCAGGCCTCTTTTCTCCACCCTTGATCATACTCTAGAGAAGGCAAAACTGCCTCTTTCATCCAGCTCCGGGAGTGCAGGACAATAATTATCGTAAGTTATTTTTATGTAATCAAGTGAATTAGCAACCAATCACAGCTGAAGCTTCCATCATCTCAAGGCAATTGATTTGGGGTCAGAAGGGGATAAGATTTGCATGTTCCACGTAGGCAAGAGAAGTTGTGAAGAGTGTATAGAGTGGATAGCTTATAGTTTTATACTAAAACTAAAGTGAAAAATATGAGGATAGGGATGGAGGGGATAGAGAAATAGTGCCCCTAAATCTATCCAGGAATCTATTATTCTTTGGGGATTTTTTTTCTTTTTTCTGGAAGTTGTAGAAAGGAGATTAAAAAAAAATCAACAACTACAATTCTGATTTCTGGTTTTGCCAGAACTTACTAAATGAAGATTGCTTCAGCACAGGGACCTTAGTTTCAAATGTGAGGAGAATTAGGGTCAAATAGGGACAGAACTGGGGACATTTATTTTATTTCTTTCACTCCTCTGATCTCTGTTTGTTTCCTCCTTCTCTTTTTCTCTCTGTGTTTGGATCAGAGGAGAGACATCATAGATTATAATAATAAGCATTACTACTACTACTACTAATATCAATTATTTTAAGTTTATGCCCAAGGTAGCTTTGGCCTCTGGCCCTGTCTTTTACTAGTTTGCCTGTCTTGTCCTTATTGCCAAAATTTCCCCTTTGCCTTGGACATGACCACCAGGAATAGGGGAGAGACTGCCCTGAAGGAATGCTGGGTGAAGGGATCAGGAATGGGGCTCCAAGCCCCAAGCCTGTCTTTTCCTCCCCACCAACAGGACTCTTTCATTCTAGTTGTCTTCCTGGTGAAGAGGAAGGGAGGGGGTTTTTATTGAAGTTGGGTGGAGAAGAGGGGAAAGGCAAGGGGAGAATGCAACTCAGGTTCACGGAGAGGACACATTTTCTCTGCCATTGCTTTTATATTCCACAGCTGCCCTGACCTCTCCCCCCTTCTCTGACCCTTTGGGCTCTGCACCGTGTACTACCCCGGGTCTCGAAGCTTTTGTAAGGTTGTGGATTTTTTTCCCCCATAGTAATGGGGTGGGGTAGGGGGAGAGCCAAGTCGAGCTGAATGCATGTGTCTCTCTCCAATGGCTAAATAAAAAAGATGTGGTTGAAGCGGTGACCAATCCATCCAAGGTCCTTCTCCAAGAGGCTGGCGATCCCCAACAGGTCAAAAATTCGCTTGACATGTAAGTAGTTAGCATTTAGATTTGTTTGAGGGTGGGATGGGGGCAATGTAAATATATATCTATATATCTACATTTTTCCTCCAAATTTCATCTCTACTCCAGCTAAAGAGGAGAAGGATAAAGAGGGAAGAAGAGCAATGAGGGAGTAGAGAAAGGAAGTGTCTGTTCAATGTGGTAGAGTTCGAGCAACATTCCCCCTCCCCAATTACAGAGGCAAGCACATTTCTCTGATGTTAAAAGTCATCAGGAAAATGTTGAGAGAGAAAGAGAGATAGAAAAACAGAAAGAGGAACCCTGGCTGCTTGTCTCCGGATGCCTCTGGTCCACTTTATAAGGAGTTCCCTAGCAAGTTTCCATCTCCTTGGGCCAGCCTCCTTCAGAGAGGTTGGCTGTAACAGAGGGAAGATAGAAAGTCTCCCATTTCTTGATAGAAAAGCGGAAGGCAGGGGTGAACCAGATGAGGGCTAGGGGCCACTCATTCCAGCTGTTAGTTGCTTTCATTTGCCTCCTTAGGATTAAAGGAGAATTGAATTTTTTGACTTGAGCATAGTTTAGTGAGAAGGTGCCGTGGTCCTGGAGTTGAAAGACGAAGGCGAGTGATGCTGGTGTAGGAGGAATCCGGTTCTCACGTCCACCCCACTACCACAATTGCCTTTTCTCTCTTATTCAGGGAAAGCCATATATCCTGTCTCCCCACTCTACCTTTCTGAGGTATTTCCTGATCTTGCAGCAGTTTCTTTCACCCTGCCCCCATCCCACACCTTGGAGAGAGGTTAACTTTAATTAAAAACTGCTTCTCCCTACTCAGGCTAGGTAACAGAGCTAGAAGACATCCCTCAATCCCCACATACACACACCACTCCCAACCAGAGCTGGAAGGGATATTTGTTAACACTCTGAATGTCATTACCCACAGATACAGTTTTATGAACTTCCTAATCTGTCGTCTTGATTTATCTGGATGGGCAGGGGCCCAAGCTAAACATTTGGGGTCTTTGGTGAAAGAGGGGAATTTCTTGCCAAACAATTCTATTAAAATTAGTCCCACTTGGGTCTATTTCTACATCCCTTTTCTCCCACTCATGCCCTGCTTTTTTTTTCTATTTTTCTCCCCCAGTGCAGGCCCAGGTTCCTGGTTGCCTTGGTCTCCCATTACCTTTCGGGAATTAAAAATAGGGAGAGATGCTTGTAGCAAAAGACTGAAAGGAGATTCTCCACCTCTTATCCACACACTACCCTGGTTCCTTTCTTTAAAATAAACCTCCATTCTCCCTCTGACCTGTTTTTGCTTCGGGTTGCCGTGGGAAGGCAAAGTCAAAATCCCTACTTTGTTTCCAGTCTTCTCCCACCATAGGAATCCCCCTCTTTGTTCATTTCTCCCCCTTCCCCAATTTCCATGCTGTTGGTTCCCTTAATTATTTCAATATCCCCAGTGGGTTGACCAGTAAAGCAGTTTGTTTCTAAGTCTTTTGATCCATGTTTTTCTCCTTTCCTCTCCCAAGCCAGCTCTGAGTCTTCCAGAAAACAGACAGAGCACTGGAAAACACCTCCCCTTCTGCATCTTGTCAGCTTCCATCCCATTTCAATATCTCCTCTGTCAGGCTATCATGATTTCATCTTGCTCCTTTATAACCCTCAATGGTGGTCCAAAAAGTTGATAGGTCAGAAAGAAGGGAGATGAGGCAGTAAAATTCCTTTTAAAAGCATGTGGAAAGTGCATTGTAGGGCACTGCAAAGAGGTTATAAGGTCAGATAGAAATGTGGGAAATAATCTTAATTTCCAATCGAGGTTAGAAGATGCCCATGGTTAGTAGAGCCCTCTGGTTTGTCCAGCCTGAAGTGGAGAATTAGGCTAGCAGGATAAAAAAACATGGCTTCCAACTCCCTCACTACCTCTGGCCTCCTGTTTGTCCTCTCTTTGTCACAGGGTGGGGAGAAGGAGAGAAAACTCTATTTTTGTTTGCAGTGGTAGAAATCTGAAAACTGCACCTGTAGAAGGCAGGTTCCCTCCTGCTCTTGCTTCTTTCCAAATGGTCTCTGCCTTCTTGGGGAACCTTGGGAGAAAAAAATGTGACAGGACGTGGTCTCTTCCAAATAAATTAACATAGCACCACCTCTCTTAGGGGTATCCCACATTTTACAGGATTGGAATTTAGGGGATCCAGGATTAAGGAGGAAGCCTTTGTGCTTCAATGCTCCAAGATGAGACACCTTCTTAGATTTCCCAGACTCCTCCTCCCAAGTTTCTGGGGCACCTACCTTCCATTCCAGTGTCTGCTGGGAGGGCTGCCTTTGCATTCTTCTGGGTCACGACCCCAGCTTCGGACAGCAGGACAATAGCGGGTTGAACCGGGCAGCCGAGGTGGGTGAGCAGGAACAGGCGCCTAAAGCAGGTTCACCGAGTGGTGAATTCCATTGCCTGGGAGTCCACTGCATTCGGCCCTGGGCTTGAGCCTTCTGGAGCTCCCCTTACTTTTCTCTGATGCTTAAAAAGTGCTACCCCCATGCTGTCCATTTTCTTCCCCAGGAAAAATGGAGTAGGCCCTTTATCTGCATCCTCCCCCATCCATATATTGGGATTTATTTTCCTTCTATACGTAAAGAGTGAGTATGAGAGCTGCTGGTGTCAGAATGTCAGCTGGTCTTTCCCCCTAGAGCAGTCAGTCTCTGAAGGGGAGGTTTGGTTGCAGATTGTAGGAATCACCGGATCCCCTTGACCATAGGTTATGCCTAATATAAAGGGACTAAAGAAAGTGGAAGCCCGGGTAATCCAAGACACCAGATAAAGCATTTTCTTGATCTGGGAGATATTAGTCATAAAAGAGGCTGAGACTGAATTATCCAGATAATTACCTCAACCCTCTTGAGTGACCAAGGCTTTTGTCAGGAAAATGGGACTGAGACTAGAAATCTCTGTTGTTTTGAACAGCAAAAGAAAAATAAAAACTAACAAAATCAAATAGGAAGTACGATAGATTTGTGTTGGGGGGAGGGGACCAAAGAGGAAGGGGGTGGTGCCATTTTAGGGGGCCTCCCCAAATATCCCTCCTCTTGGGAAGGGATTTTATTAAAGGAATCACCCTTCTACCCTGTCAACCATCACCCATGCCGAAGTAATTGCCCCACCTTACTTCAATCCTTTGGCCTCTATTCTAACTTGTGAATCACATCAGCCCAGCCTGGATGGAATTTGATTGTTGAGTCCCCAGTCAGCCTAAAGAGCCTGGTGTCTGGGCTGGAGAAAAAAAAAATTAGGTGAGTCTGGAAAATATGGGATGAGTAGTTGCATTTGGGGGACAGGAAAATTTGAGGGGACCTGTAGAGTTTGGGCAGGGGGAAGGGTAAGGGATAATTGAAGACCTATTGGATTTGGGGAGGCAAGGATTGAAAGCACGGTTGTGCCAGAGTTCTTGGGTAGTATCTGTTTCATTCCCTCTACCTTTTTTCAGCGATTAGAGTTTCAAAATGAAAATAATTCGAAGGAATAGGAACAGGGCTTCCTAGGTGCAAAACCAGGCACTCAGAGCTCAGGGCAGAACCTACAAGTTATGGGTCTCTAGGCCCAAGGAGAATACTGTGATTGGGGTTCAGCCTCCTCTGCTTTTGTTGCAGACTGTTCCTAGCAATTTAGGGGGGAAATGTTAGTTTCCTTCTTCCCCTTGGTGTCTGCCAATCTATCCACGTCTCACCCTGGCTCACTGTTTCTCTCTGTGTCTCCTGTATACTTCTTCTTATACTTTCTTCTCTTTGAGTTCCCAGCCCAATATTTTTAAAAAATTTATTCTCAGCCTCGGCCTTCTTCTCGACCCAGGTTGGGAGAGTGCAGCACCGTATACCACCATAAAAGCAGAGAAAGAGGAGCCAAATGGCTTGGGGTTGTGGTGTGGAGAGAGAGCTGGCCTGGTTGGCTGCAGGGTCTACTGAGGTTCAAAGGTTCCCAGGCTGGAGTAAGGGGCTAGGGCCGCCCACAGAACACTTACTGGGGGATTGGGGAGCAGCCTGCTTTCCTGGGGCAAACAACACTGTTTTATAGCCCTTTCAGCAGATGTTGAAGGAACCACTTTCTCCCGGGATGCCCCTTTATCTCTCAGGCCGCCCCAAGGCCCCAGTCTCCTCTGCAGCTTTGTTCTCTCTTTCTTCCCCTCCTCCCCCTCCTCTTCCTCTGTTTGATCCTTCCTCTCCCCCCATCAAATTGTTTCTTTAGATCTTAAAGCATCTGCTCCTCCCTCCCCCTCCCCCACATCCCCTCATTCCACACCAAGGGAGTCAGAGGGGCCCCCAAAATGGAAGAATATTGAGGGGGGCTTCAGCAACCATAAATGCTGCCTTCCTTCCTGCCTCCTCCAAGCCCTGCAATTAGAGACCAAAGAAACATTCTGCCTCATCTTCATGAGAGCCCCTGATTCTGTAATTAAGATTGTTTTTAACTCCTCCCTTGAATTCCTAAGGAAATTAAAGCTGTGTAGACTAGGCCTCACCCCTAAGTATTTGGGACTGTTCTGGTCACAGATACTTAATTATCCACCTAATTCAAGCAAAAGCAATTTAAAAAGATGGTTAATATTTTTTCTGAATAATTCCAATAACTGGTCCAAACCTCCGTTCTTTTGGAGCTCTGCAGTTTTAGAATGTAACTTCTATTTTATTCTGTGTTGAGGAAAGGTAGACTAACATTCTACCTAACCTGGAATGGAAAGCACTGGATTTGGAGGAGTACCTGGGGTCTCCCCGGAATCCTCCCCTTCCCCTGCAATTTTTGGGCAAGTCACATGATTAGTCTGGGACTCAATGACCTCATCTAAAAAGTGATCATTTCTAAGTTTCCTTCTAACTCCAAATCTGTGATCTTACGATTGATATGTCATCCTACTCCATCTACTACTACCTTTTGCCCCATGTTTTTGCTTTGAGGTCCCTTCGGAGCAAATAAGGGGATAAGGAGGACACGCTCCCTATCATTACCCTAACTTCTCTCCCCAAACTGGTCATCATCTAAGAAAATCAAGGCATTTTAAATTAAGTAGATGCTTGCCCCCACATTTGTGTTGTTCTACAATGTCTGGAGGTAGAGGGAGCACATATAATGCTTGTCTAATGTTGACAGCATAGGGCAGCTAGGTGGCACACTAGATAGAACACTAGGGTTGGAATCAAGAAGACTCATCTTCCTGAGTTCAAATCCAGCTTCAGACACTCAGAGTCTGGGCAACTCACTTAACCTGTTTGCCTCACTTCTGTATCTGTAAAATGAGATGGAGAAGGAAATTAAAAACCATTCCAGTATCTTTGCCAAGAAAACCCCCCAAAAGGAGTCATAATTAGTCAGACGTGACTGAAAAACTACTATGCTGGCCATGTTGACACCAGCTTGTCTGCCACCATCCCAAACCAGCCAGGCCAGGTCTACACAGCTAATCAATTGAATCATTCAGTACAAAGCATTCTGAACTGGAGGAATGGGAGAGGGGAGGTTCTTGCTGCACTTCTAGTTTCGGCCTGACTTTCACAGACTTTACAAATATCTACAACTTCAGTGAGCCTGATTGGATTGATTTCAACCATCCCATGGAGATGAAATTTTCGTTTTGCTCCCGATCTTTACCCTGGTGTCACCCCCTAGTGCCATCCGTCCCCCCTCCACAAATTGAGACCTTAGCTATGGCATCTGGTTAAACCTAGAAATTGCTCCACTGCTCCTCCATTTTTTTTCCTCCCAGAATTACTAGGGGGTCCACAATCTTTGACTTCCCTTCTCTCAAATCTGGTTCAGTCATCTTCCAAAGATTCTTGGGGGTCCTTGAAGAACAGCCTGTTAGCCACAAACCTTCAATTCATACCGTTGGTGATGGTATTTCCTTGACTCAGTCTCCATAGCAATGACAGAGGCAGCAAGGCTCCCTCCCCCTTCAAAGCACATAAACTCTCTTGCACTCCCTTTCCCGCCTGGCCTCAGAGTCTGGCCTGCTCTGGTCACCAGTATGTTCTGGGGGAGCCCAACCCAAGAAAGGGGTGGAGAAACACTGTACTTTATTATCATATCATTACAAACTCAACAGAAAAAGAGAGGAGAAAAGCTTCAAGTGAAGCTTTATCCTTTATCTAAGATCATGGTTCCTTGTCCATGTACATGCAAATACACACACATATGTGTACATATGCATAACACAAATATTTATACAAATACATGTATGCAAACATGTTTCTGTTTGTATATTTGTATGTGTTGTTGATATTCTTTTTTGGAGGTGATAGCACTTGTAATGTATAAGGAATAATGTGGTTAATTGTGGGGAGAGGGAGAGAAGGGGAAGAAAAGAGACAGATGCATGATGGATTTCTTCACTGGCACCTTTGATTTAACAACTGCTGTCCTTAGCTTACTGCTGTTGCTATTTTCCTTCTAGGAGGGGTTCCAAACCTAGGATTCATGAACTTGGTTTAGCAAATATTATATGAACTACATTTCAATATAATTGGTTTCCTTTGTAATACTATGTATTTTATTAAATGTATTTAAGAACATGATTCTGAGAAGTGCTCCAGGCTTCACCAGACTGCCAAAGGAGTCCAGGACACAAAAAGGGTTAAGAACCCTTACAATTCTAGTCTTAATGCTGACTGACCCACAAACAGACTCCATGTCCCTCATGGAGCCATAGCCTGAGCACATCTGACTACTTCTAACTCTGTTTCTAAGAGGAATCCACAAGCTGCCTTCTACCAGTGGCCTCGTTTCTTTCTCGTTCCACCAAAAATCAAATGAACAAACATTTATGAGGCATTTAGTATTGCATTAGGCACTGCTATACTTACACTACTTAGAGGAATGGAATCAATGCTTGGGATCTAACACCATTGTTGTTGTTGAGTCGTTTCAGTCGTATCCAACTCTTCGTGACCCCATTTGGAGTTTTCTTGGCAAAAATACCACAGTGGTTTGCCATTTCCTTCTCCAGACCGTTTTACAGATGAGGAACTGAGGAAAACAGGGTTAGGCCAGGTCATACAGCTAGGAAGTGTCTGAAGTCAAATTTGAACTCGGGAAGATGAGTCTTCCTGACTTCAGGCCTGGTGCTTTATCCGCCATGCCACCTACCTCCCCTCCTGATACTATTAACATAATATGGATTTAAGTAACTTCTGCAGTGTTGGTGATGGTTTTGTCCCGCTCATCCTTACTCTTTCACGAGGCTCAGTCAGTATGTTACTTGGACCATTTCCCCTTGATTAAAGTGACTTGGGTGGGATTAGGAGCCTCTCCCCAACCAGTTGGATTAGATGCCTGCTATGATTTGTCTTAGCTTTCAATCTTATCGTACTCATTAGTATCAAGTTCTTATCAATCGAGGTGACAACATTCCTCCAATTTACAACATAACAATAATGGCTTGCATTTGTATCGGGCCTTATGGTTTTCAAAACAACCTTGCACATATTAGGTAATTTAATCCTTACAATGACCCTTCAAAATAGCCCAGGCAGGTTTGATCATTCCAGCTTTGTGGATGAGGAGAGGGCAAGTGATTTGCCTGAGGTCACAGGGCTGAGAAGTGAATTCACTGGGACTCCAACCCAGGTCTAGTGACTTGTAGACCAATGCTCTTTACACTTCACTCACACACTGATTTCAGATCTATAAACGTATACCTCTGTATAGGTGCCTAGACAGGAAACAAGTAAATTTGAACATGTATACATAGAAAGACCAGCATAGACTATATGGTGGCTGGTCTGCCTTAGCAGCTTTGCAGAGAGGTGCAAGTTGACCAGCCTGTCAGTGGTTAGGTTCATTTGCTCATTAACTCACAAAACTATCCCCTTCCCACCTACTGATGTCCTGGACATGATATACTCATTAAAGAGATCCAACAGCCTGCTTTCTTTTGATTTCCACAACTGTAAAGATCCACACAGAATATGCATGTGATTTGGGCATCCAGAGGAGCGTGTGGGTGACAATCTGTAAATTTAAGACTTATTTCTTTCAACACTCTAATCTTTAAGTGCACAAATAAAAAGCGTAACTGTGGGAATTTTTTTGAATGATGCAAATATGGGACCACTGAGTGCTCATATATTTGTTGCTTTGACATATACAGAACTTCTGTGTAACAGAAACTTCCATTTATTAATCTAGTGATATTTTTAAACAGGGGTCATATATATTGTATATCTTTATGTGCAAAGATGTATGAAGTCTATGTTTTCATGGATCCATGTATGTGTTCCAGAACAAAAAGCCCCAGGGTGGGAATCAGAATGTTGGGGAGTGCATGGGAGTGGAAGGAGAAGTGGACTGGCACTGGTTCAGAACCTGACAATGGTAGGTGTGTGACCTTGAGCAAGTCACATAGCCTCTATAGGGGACTTTAGTTTCTTATCCATAGACTGGGAAGACAGACAGACAGATAGAGAAGTAGACAAAACATTTATTGAGTTCTTACTATGGACCCACAAAAACTGGGGTACTGTAGGGCTACTTAATTGACCAGGCCATTTAGGTAAGCAACCAGTTTGGCAGATCCTCCCAATGATTGCCCCCCTTAGTAAACTGACTATATATATATATATATATATATATATATATATATATATATATATACACACACATATACACATATGTGTAATGTATACATATGTACATACACACACACATATAGAGAGAGAGAGAGACAGAGACAGAGAGAGACGGAGACACAGAGACAGAGAAAGAGAGAATACAGGGAGAGAGAAAAAAATAGAGGGAGAGAGGAGCATGCCTTTCATAGGACTTACTATGTGCCAGACACTCTCCTAAGTGCTGGAGATACAAATCCAAGCAAGGAAGAAAATGCTTGCCCTCAAGGAGCTTATATTCATCAGAATACAATACACCAACATGTAACGAACAGAGAAGGGGTAATAATACATCAGCTGGTTTGGTGTGTCATGGAGGCCCCTTTCCAAGGAAGATAAGGCAAATGTTCACTTATCAGAATAAGGCATGACAGGGATGTAGTCCAAGATCCTGATAGTATTAGGTGAGGATGGTGGCTGGAGTGGGAGCAGCATGATGCAGAGATGGCCACATTTGGATTGGCTTCAGTGCTTATTGGTGTATTGGTGCTATATAGATAATAATCAACATCACTAGCACTTCAGGGATCTGTCCAGTAGTCCTGTCTAGACCCTCTCCACTCTAGGTCTCATCCTATTATCCCTTGGTCCTCTCATCTTACAAGGTGTGACCCCCTAAGCTAGGCAGCCAGGGTAATATGTTTGAATATGGCAGGCAATGGTTGTGACTTTCAGATTATGTGCATGTTTGTGAGTGTTTGTGTGCTTATGTGTATGTGTGTTATAATATATGCTTATTCTCACATTCATCAATCAATTAATCAACAAACATTAATAAACTCTTACAGTATTCCAGTCACTGTGTTAGGCACTATGGATACAAATGCAATAAACAAAAACCTCTCCTAAAAAATTTATATTCTGACACATACCAACATTGTGGTAGTAATAGTGGTGGAGGTTTGAGGGTATTATGCTGTTTCTACAACCTGCCAACCTTAAGGGTTGAAAGGTGAAAATGTCAACCAATCTATTGTTTTTCCTTCATTACTCCAAACAGTTGGTTGGACTGATTTTTTTCCTCCTAAATTGATTGAATTGAGCTGGTGTCTTGGCATCTAGTAGACACAGGCTTATAGTTCTTTTTTTTTTCCTTTTTTTTTTAAGTGTCTTCATGAGTCTATGTCAATAGTTGGGGCCTACCAGGCTTATTGTTTAATCCCAATATACCAAGCAATTCAGTCAAAGAAGTGATTTGACCAAAATTTTCCCCAAAGTGATCCAGGTATTTTGGCTTCAAATAGACTCAGCCATGGTTTGAAGATGAAGTTTTATTCACTGGAGGCCAAGAGAACTGGTTGATGCTGACAATTTAGAGATTAAGTTAGTTAAATGGACTGGGGTTGGAGAAAATCAGGCAAATGGTTTGGCCTTGTAGAGGTCAGACTCAGCTTTTCACTTTCAGACAAACTTTGGTATGCTAGAGGTGCAACTCTTGTGCCAGTGGTTTTGTGTGACAGTGTGCTACTAGGTATTTAGCTTTAGGTCTAGGAGACTGAAGAAATGTTCTTGCTGCTATCTCTAAATCCCATCCACTTTTAAAGTTTCTTTAATTCTAAACTGTGTGTGCACTGTGAGTGCACACACTCATATTATCTGAAACTTTCTACAGGAAGCAAACATAGTTGGTTGAAAAGTGACATGTACATTTGAACCATCAGGGTTTTTTCCTTTATATAAAACCATAGAATCTCAGAGCTGTAAGGAACCTTAGTAACCATCTATTCCAATCCTTTTACTTTTAGAGGTGAGAAAACTGATTCTCAGAGGAGTAAATGACTGGCTTGACATCATGCAGTGAATTGTGACAGGGTTGGAACTAGGCAATTCAGGTTTCCTGATTCTGTTGGTTTGCATAATATTGCCCCTAAATTAATCAGAGTTGCAATTGTTGCTTTCTTGTTCTATTTTTTATTTTGCAAATGCAACCTCAAATTCAAACTACCTGAAATGTAGACCCTTACATGGATATAAAACAGAAAGCATTTGGTAAGATGGTGGCATTGAGTCAAGAGGATATTGCTAGTTCAAAAATTTTAGTACTTGAAGGGATCCTATAAGATTGTTTTGTCTATTCTCTTGCTTTTAGTCAAAGCTTCCAAGAGATGGGTACACCTTTACTTTGTGAGAATTTGGGAGACTACAAAAAAAGAGTTGCTATAAATATTTTTGCCTTTGTGTCCTCTTCATATTTTGTTTATCTCTTTGGGAATATAATGCCATTAGTGGTATCCCTGGGTCAAAAGGTAAGCACAGTATAGTGATTTTGAGGGCATAGTTATAAATTGCTTTCCAGAATGACTGGACCAATTTGGAGGACCAGCAGTGCCTTAGTGCCAATCACCTTCTTTAGGAAACCTTTCTGGATTCCCTCTTCTTCTCAAGATTTGTTATTGCTTAGTCATTTTTCAGTCATGTCCCCACTCTTCATGGCCCCTTTTGGGGTTTTCTTGGCAAAGATACTGGAGTGGTTTGCCATTTCCCTCTCCAGATCATTTTACAGATAAGGAACTGAAGCAAACAGGGTTAAGTGACTTGCCCAGGGTCACACAGTTTATAAGTGTCTGAGGTTGGATTTGAACTCATGAAGATGCATCTTCCTGACTCCAGTTCAGGTGTCTATCCACTTTTCCATCTAGTTGTCCTCTCCCCAAGATTACCTTGCATCTATTTTGTATCTGCCTCCATATTATGAACACGTTATCTTTCCAGCTTAGATTATGGTGATGAGCTCCTTGTTTTATATTTGTCTTTGCATCCCTCTTACCTAGTACAGATCCTGGAATGCAACAGGTACTTAACAGATGTTGATTGATTGTGTCCTGTTCCCTTCCAGTTCTGGGATTCAAAGCACAAGATTGGAGAGGAAAAGTATCCTTTATCTTTTTGGTAAATTCAAAGATGGATTATGTATCTTTCTCTGACTTGAAACAGGAATAAAAAACCTTTCCTTTTCACTCTGTTCTGGGGGGGCAATTTTCAACCTTGGTGGATTTGTATTTGACCATATTACCTTTTGGACAAACCTCTATGGACATGCCAACAGATGATGTTTTTCTGGAAGGACCAATCCCTAGAGAGAAGATGAAAGACAGTGGGACTTGGAGATAGAGACTGTATATCATCTAAATGATGCCCACTATCCAGATGAAAATGAAAAAAAATCAGCCCATTCTCAGTCTCTCTCTAAATACAATGTTTTCATATACAGATAATAGATAGAATTTTATAGCTTTTATTCTACATATTTGGCATCCATTAGAGCCAGTCTGAAGCTAATGAATTACAGTGAGTCACCTATTTGGGGAGATCTGAGGAGCCTTGGCTCTAATCCTGCTGAAATTCTCCCCCACTCAAGTGCTAAGGTGCCTGAAGCTCTACCATTAGAGACCCATTACTTTTGGTTAAATTTTTGCCTCTTAGAAGCAGCCTCTTATAAAACAATAAGAACTTCCATCTCGATTGTACACTTCGTATGCTTTTGATCCTCACAACAACCCTATGAGGTAGATTATCTTTATTTTACAGATGAGGAAACTGAGGCTTAAAAATCTTAGATGACTCCCCCAGGGTCACATGGTGGGATTTGAATATAAGTCTAGTTGACTGAAACCAGTGCTCCATTCATTATATCATACTTCCTCTAAAATACAAATAGTCCCCCAGCAGAGTCAGTAGATAAAAAACAGGCCAGTATGAAATAGTACTTGCCTGTTGGGGGTATGTGGCTTGTCTGAGTGTGAGTTGTTGCTGAAACAATGCAAGGAATGCAAGGTGAGGAAGAAAAGACAAATCAATATTTCCTTAGTTCATCAAGTGTTGGTCCTTGTGAATAGACCAGACTCTAACTAGAAAGGTGGGAGATGAAGGGCCTCCATAGGAACTAAGTACCTGAATCTATTGCCAAAAACCTTTCTGGATTCTGCTCCCTGGAAGAGGAGAGGCGAATTCTCAAAGGAAGGTTGGCTTCAGTCTGAGAATCACCAAGCTGCTCCAATGGAGTTTCCAAGTGCAGTGACTAGGATGCCTAGGTTATCAGAACTCTTACAACTGAAAGAAGTCAAGGGGTGGTCTAAGAGAAACAACATATTTATGGAATCATAGCAGGAGATGGTAAAGAACTTACACACAATCTAGTCTTCTTCTTTTACAGAGGAGGAAACTGAGGCTTAGAAGGATGCAAAATATCTTGCTCAAAGGTATATAGCTCATGAATACTGCCACTAAAACCCTGGTCTACTTCCTTTTTTTTTCTGTATAGTGGGAAGTACACTGGGCTTAATTCCAGAAGATCTGAGTTCAGTCTCACTTCTATTATTTGCCAGCTATATGACCAGGGGGTGAGCCACTTAACTTTTCTTGGGCTCAATTTCCTCAACTGTAAAATGGGAAATAATACCTGTAGTGTCATTTATAGTGTGGAACAGTTGAGATGATGTAAGAACTTTACAAATCTTAAAATGCTACCTAAGTGTTGTTGCTCCACAATGATAGATTTAGAGGTAAAAGGGATCTTAAAGATAATCTAGTATAATGATAATAATTTTTAAAAAATAAACCTAGATAATCTAGACTAGATTATCTCTAGCCTCCCCACTTTACAATGAAGACCAAGGCCCAAAGCAGGAAAATGACTTGCCCAAGGTCAAACAAGGCAGAGAAGAGATTCAAACTCAGTACCTCTGACCATAATTTCAATACTCTTTACACTGCATATAGAGTTAGGGCAAGTGTGTGACTACATTTCAGAAAGCTGCAAACTGAATAGAGAATTGCCTCTCAGGGGCAAAAGCCAAGCAGACTCCTAGAACTGGATAATTCCAGGAGGGCTTCACTCTTGATTGAATGAACCCAGCCCCTTTCCTATTCTCCTTTGCCTTTCAAAGTCTGTCAAGGAAAAAGGTTCAGAAGAGCTTGGGCCAGTGTAGACAATGTGACTATCTTAGGCTAAATGCAGGGTTGATTTTACTCATAGGTAAAGTAGATAGCTGTCTTCATGCTGGGATTTGAAGAACTTCCCCAAATCTTAATTGCCCCCAATATCTCTCCCACTGGCTTGTTCTGGTATCTGAAATTCCAATATTATAGCTGCTGTTGTTGATTGTTTTGTTTATTAATGTTCCAGAAAAAAGTAACACATTTTATTCGTACTATCCAGGAGAGATAGCAAAATGTTAGCACATGGATTCTTTATAAAGAATACTTAGGTGAACTGTTACCTGTCAAGAAACATGGCCAGGAGTGATAAGACACAGAACATTTAGGTTTTTATGGGGGTTAGAGGAAAGAAAAGTCCAGAACATGAAATACTTCCAGGAAACAATGGATTCTATCCAGGGGACAACTTCCAGGTTGATGAGAGAACCTGAGAGAGAAAGGATGAAAAGAAAGGAACCCAAAAATAGAGACAGGGAGTAACAAAGATGAATTTTATCCAATTTTACCATTTTCTGTATAGTCAGATTTGTAACAGACTTTTCTGTCTTATCTCTGGTGTTATCTACAACACTGTAGATAATGTTGGGGAGGAGGAGAGTTGGAGACATTAGAATATTATCTAAAAAATCCAGAACACACTGTTACTTGAATGATAGAGGCATGAAAGGCACCACAAGGTTCTGGTCTGAATTATTTCAGTTTACAAAATGTGGTCTGTAGTTTGATAAAGGTCTTCCAGGTGGTCTGGGGTCTGGTTCTGAAATGTGTGCATGTGTGTGTACATGTTCACATGTGTACATGTATGTGCTGAAAGTTTATTTTCCCTGACAGACTTTAATCTATATTTATTTCAGTCCTTCATTATATCTGTGATCACATCTACATGGAGTTTCTCTCCATCAGTGTATAGCACAATCCGGTCATGACTTTTCATACTCTGTGATTTTTATCTATAAATTCTCTACAGAGGAATGTTAAAGGCCCCCTCTTGGTGTTTTTACACCTCATGGAAACCATTGTATTTGTTAGTTTAAATCTATTTTCAAAGCTACAAAATGAATATTTTAAATGGTTTTAATTTAAAAAATAGAATCACAGTAGTAAAAAGTTCTATAATATATTTACATATATTCATGTAAATGTAATAACAACAATAATAGCTCACATTTATATAGCATTTTAAGCTTTATGAAACATTTTGCAAATAACATCTCATGTTATCCCCACACAAGGAGGAGGCAAGTGCTATCATCCCCATTTCACAGAAAAGGGTTCTTTTGTTGTTGTGTTTGTTCAGTCATTTCATTGTTTCTGTGACCTCATTTGGGGTTTTCTTTGAAAAGACAGTGGAGTGGTTTGCCCTTTCCTCCTCCGGCTCATTTTACAGAAGAGGAAACCGAGACAAACAGGGTTAAGTGACTTGTTCAGGGTCACAAAGCTAGCAAGTGTATTATCCCCATTTTACAGATAAGGCTTCTTGCTCCACCTTGATTCTAATGCCTTCCTTTAGTTGATTATTGCCAGTTCACCCTGTATAGAGCTTCTTTGTACGTAGGTGTTTGCTTGTTGTCTCCTCCATCAGATCCTGAATTCCTTGATAGCAGGGACTGTTTTTTTGCCTTTCTTTGTATCCTCCGTGCTTAGCACAGTGCCTGGAACGTAGTAAGTACTTAATAAATGTTGTTGTTCATCCTTCATTCTTGGAGAGGACCAATGGCATCCCAAGGGTGATATTTATTGACTGAGGCAGATAGAGGTTAAGTGACTTACTCAGGGTCACACAACTAGTGAGTGTGTGAGGGTGGATTTGAATTCACATCTTAAAATCCAGGAAGTTCTACTCTGATACTTTATGGTAGCCTAGAGGTGACCCAGGATTCTAGAAGACTATATCAGACCAGCAATAGATTGCCTGGCTGTTTGCTGAAGACCAGTACAGTTAAATTCTGAGACGTTTCTTGATAGAGAAATGGGCACCAGGGTATGGGATTTTCAGGTACAGAGATAGTCCTATTAAGACACAGAGGGGTTAAGTCTTGGTGGAGATAGAATCTACCTCTGGGAAAGGATAGACTTAAAAGTATTGAGGTAGATTTAGGGTTAGGGTTAGTATCTACTGTATCCATAGCATGGTATCTGTACAGGGTGTCCCCAAAATCTCAGTGCAGTAACCAGAGTGACTTTTTTATGTTTCTCTTTTTGAATTTTTTTTCAATTTTTCCAATTACATGTAAAAAATTTTAAACATCCATTTAAAAAAAATTTAGTTCCAAATTCCCTCCTTCCTCCCCCCCTTCACTGAGAAGGCAAGCAATCTGATACAGGTTCACCAGGGTGACTTTTGGGACACCCTATGTATATACATGTTTCCATTTGTAGTGGCAAACTGGTGTGGTTGGAATGGGTGCTCCTGTGGTCAAAGTCTATTGTTGTACACAAAATAGTTTGATGATAAATCACACTTTTCACATTCCATCCTGATGCTCTGGGCTCATATTGGTGTTCCTAGTCTAATGTCAACTCCTTCAATCCCTTGACTGTTTCCTAAGCCCTGATTCTTCTTCAGAAGGAGCAGCTAGGAGAATGAAGAGGTGACAGAAACTTCTTCCATGTTCTGGATACCTCTGTGATATAAAGGTTTTTCCTTTCTGACTTAGGGGAGACAGGGAAGGAGAAAGGAGGGTGACACCATTGGAAGAAATATTAAGCAGAAATAAAAAGCCAGGGTCTTTAGATGTCTTTGTAGGTGTGGGGTTTGGGAAAGAGCAGGCAATCAGGAAGGGTAGTAATTACTATGTTACTGTTTCCCCTGGGTGTTGTGAGAATTCTTTCTGAACTGCTTGTAAAACAGGGAGAGAGAGAGAGAGAGAGAAGACAGTAAATACACATCTAATGATGTGCTAAATAAATTATTATTGTTATTATTATGGCTATTATTATAGTAACTGCAACTTGTTCTCTTTCAAGTTACCAAGGAAGAAAGGAATCATTTCCCTCCTAGTCAGGTCTAATCTGCCATAATTGCAGTCAATCAGTGAATCAACGAGCATTTTCTGGTGCCTATTATGTGCCAGGACTGTGCTAAATACTGGCGATCAAAAGATGATGTGAAACAGTCCCTGCCCTCAAGGAGTTTACATTCTAATAGAGGAGACAACATGTGTCTTGTGTACATGTGTATATGTATGTTTATATACACGTTATGTGTGTGCATGTATACACACATACATATATATACATTTGGTGTCCCAAAAGTCTTTGTGCTGTTTTAAGCTTTAATAACTTAAAATTGCACTGATTTTTATGACATCATATATATATACATAGTGTCATATATTAAAAATACACACCAAAGTATACAAAATAATAACATGACTACAAAGAATTTGGGAACAATCAGGAAATTGTGAAGACTAGGGTTTCCCAGTCCTTTTTGGTCCCCATACCTCTTGGCTTTTTATCCCCTACTCAGTATGAAAGGAAATAAATTTTAGTGTTCACCATGAACATGCACATGATAACAAAATAGCTTCATCATTTTTTTCATTCAGAACATTTTATTTGAAACATAAGCATATTTTAAAAATAAAGTTCAATGTTTATCAGAACACAATCACATAAATTAATGAGACCCTTGCTTCTGTTTCTCATCAACCAACAGTTTGATTCTTGGTATCATTTTTGAAAGAGCTCCCCACATCTCATGTTCTAGCCTCTAGTATTTTTCTGGCTTTGGATCTGATTGAGAACAAGATTGAGAATCCCAAAGCACAATGATCAGTTTGTTATAATAGAATTAAAACCCAGTGATCATATTTAGTAAGAATGGAATCCAAACCTGCAAGGTTAGACAAAAATTTTGTAATGTCATTTATTGGAAATCAATTCAGAGTTATTTTGGAGATCAATTAACCTGTCTTCTACTAGGTCACTGTCGTTGATTTTTTTTTCTAGTTCTATATGAAAAAGCATTTGTATCCAAACGTCATTCATTTGGTTTTAGACGGTAGGAATTATTCCTTCAGCTGTCACTTTCATATTTTTCAGAAGTACTATAATTCTCCCTCCCTTTTCCATCTCAGCCCTCCCTCATCAGTCTCAGATCTACAGTTTTTATTTTATTTTTTTCATTAATACTACTTTGGGAATATTTCTATAGGATATTATAACTATTTATTCCCTGAGCCCTGCTTGACAAGGTTCTTGTATCCATTGTATGCTACAAGATCTCTCACACCCCAGATTGAAAGCCCATGGTGCTTGAGTTCAGTCTTGAAGAAAACCAGAGATTCTAAGAGGTGAAGGTAAGGAAGGAGTGAATTCCATGCATAGAATCTGTACAGCCAATGCCATGGCAAGGAGATGGGATATTGATCATGGTATGTGAAGAACAGTAAATGAGGTGGTATGGCTGAATTGTAGAGTTTATGGAGAAGAACAATTTGTAAAAGGATTGGAAAGGTAGGAAGGGGCCAGGTTGTTAAGTATTTTGAATGACAGGAGTTTATATTTGATCCTAGAGATAACAGGGAATGACTGAAGGTTAATGTATGGGGATGTGTGTGTGTGTGTGTGTGTGTGTGTGTGTATGTGTGTGTGTGTATGGTCAAACCTGCACTTTAGGAAAACCACAATTCTTGAGGAATCTGGTCATTGGGCAATGTAAACCAAGCATCAGAAAGTGGTTAGTACACTGATTCCTGGGGCAACAATTCTGGGTGCATTTGTTACTTCTCCGTCTTGTGATCCCTCCCTTCCTCCCCCACCCCATTCTCCCGAGACAACCTGCTTGGTACAACTTCTGATATGGGCCTTGTCTTTCTTTTTACTGAGGTGAAACATTTTGACTAAACCTTTGATCATCTGAAAGGAGGCCACAAAACTCTATTTGAAGGTGTTTAGGCCAAAGGTAGGACTACTCTGGGTCAGAAAGAGGAGACAAGGACCACTTCTCTGATGCCTAATCCCATAATTTGCTTCATTTTCCTAGATGCATCACCCTTCAAAAAAGGCATTTTTTTGAATAATAATTTTTTAAGAAGACCTTTTCCCTCCCAGGCTTACTAAGAGATATCAGAATGGTGGGAGGGGCCCCTGACACCTGTTGGCTCCTTTCCAGTTTGGAGCTATACAGATGAGCAACACCCCCATTCTGCATTTCCCTAGGGAAAACAGTCTGGGCCTTCAGAGGGTCCTGCACATTTGCCTAACAACCCAGTCTGGGGTAGGCTTCTCCCCACCCTCAGTTTTGCATTAGCATTGTTCCAGCTCTTTCCGAAGACAGATTGAGGTGGGAAGGGGCCTTGTAAGAATCTCTCACAAAAAAGGGCCAAGGTATGCCTTCACTGGCCACCTCAGCCAGACCCAACTTCATTCCCAAATCAATGGAGAGTGATTGTAACACCCCTTAACCTGCCTCCCCCCACCCCCCAATCTCCAGGCTCCTGCTCTCCAGGGCCAGGGCGCCAAGGTGTCTGGGGATGGTACAAGCTCTGTCTACGGGATGCCAAAACAACCCTGTTGCAGCTAGAAGGAGATGGGAGAGAGAAATAAGTCCTTTATCAGGCATCGAATGGCCCATAATGCTGGCGTTTGACTTTTCGTATATCTCCCCTACCCCCAAAAATATATGTATATATTAAAACGCAAGAAAATCAGCATTTAAAAAACCCAGATTTCGGTTCAGTGAGCCGTTGAGGACAGGGTCTCCAGCTGGCTGTGGGTGATTTCCTGGAGAATCTGTGTTGCATGCACCACAGATACTGGCAGTTATCAATTCTGTGTTAGTCCCCGAGGCCCTAGAAGGTCGATTGCTGCGAAGGGCTTGGCGGGAGAAGGGAAAGAGTGTTCTCCAGTCTGTTTCCTTCGGCAGAAACCCCACCACCTGCTTTCTTAATGGTGATCTGGCAGTAAGGCTGGGTTCAGGAGGGGAGGGGTCCTGGGAATACATTGGGGCAGCAGTGCTGGCTCCTCCCTTCTTCGCTAACCGATGAACTTCCCTCCTCTTTTGCCTCGGCATCCCGCACCCACCACTTGGCCCGAGTCTATACTAAAGTCTCCCATTCTTATGACTGGATCTTCACATTTTGAGAGCTGTTAACAAAAAGTCATATCAAGTTGCAGCAGGCCAATATTGTTGCCTGATTTCATCAAAGTGCTTTGGAATTCAGGTGGTAGGTGTCCCTACCACTCAGCATCCCAACCTCCTGCTTTTGGGCCTTATTACAGCAACAGCCTTGATGTTGGCACCTCCCTGTGTAAGGGAATCTATGATCCCCTTAGCCCCATTTTCTAACCTGTTTCTCAAAGTTTAGAGGAGCTGTGGCTGGAAAATGGAGGTCTGGGCCTAGTTGAAACTCACCTTAGGTTCAGCCTGCGTCTGTACCACCGAGTCACATATGCACTTTAGGGCTGGGGCAGGGGACAGGGAAACATTTTGTTCTGGGAATAAAGAAGAAATTCGCCAGAAAAGTGAAAAGGTGAGAATGATCACCTACCTAAGAAGAAAACAAGAGGGGAGTTTAGTGGAAATACGAGGTGAGTAGAGAGGGACTGTAGCACTGAGAGTGTAGACGCTTCCCGCTGGTGAGAGGAAAACTGTCTAGGCAAATAGCTTAGGGATGAGGCCTGCGGCTGAAGACTGTTTATGAGGAGAGAGGGTGACTGATTTTCTCATCCCCCATTCCAGATGCTAACTCAGGCCCGGGTTGGCCCTCTTAGCTGCCACAGCGGGGGAGAAACTGGGAGAAAGATACAGTGTTCTGGGTCCTCACGGAATGAAGCATCCTGTAAGGCAGAAGTCACTTAGTGAGAGAGGGTCCGATCTGCAGGAGCTTACTGTGCACCCGCCGAACCCCCGGGAGGGCCCGTCATTAGAATCGCATTAATCGGTGAGCAGTTTAATTCAGATTTCCCCCAATACCCCGGGGCGATTCGCCTAATACCCCCTCGCCTCAGTTCCAGCTTTGCCTCCAGAGTCAGGCTGTCAGGAATTCGCAGAAGCTTTTAAACTTTTTCTTTTCTTCTTTTTTTTTCCTGGAGATTTCATTTTATTCTTCTGGTTACCAAGAGGCAGAGACCGCAGATGCCACCCCTGTTTTACCGTTACCAGTCTCTGCCCAAACATCGTTGTTTGTCTCCCTTCACTGACTCCCGAGATAGAATCTAAAGTTAGGCAAAACGTGCTCCCTAGTCGTATTTATTGCACCCTTTCCCCGCCTCTTTAAATACTGCCAGGGAGAGAAACCTGCCTCGGGACTCACTCTCTACCTCAACCCGCAACTCAACACTTTTCTCTCTCTAAGCACTTCCAGAGTCAGCCTCGCTAACATACTGCTCCTTTTACTTGCTTTTCTAACGACTCCTAAAGTGATAGCTGCCTCAATGCACCACTTTATTTAGCCCCTCTGTAACTACATATATCCCCATGTAAATAGATCTGGTAGCTGTCGTCCTAGCAAGGAAGGAACATCCTTCCAGAGTCAGCCATCTAGAAATAGCCTCGTGTACAAATCTCTTTCTGTCTCTAAGTATAAATATGCCTCTATAAAGATATATACTAAGGCTGTGCCATAGTCACCCATCACTACATAATTACAAGCTTATATACATATAGATATCTCTATAGAGCTATAGATGGCAGCCACCACCTATAACTCTAGAGAGAGATAATAGTGTGTACATATAGGACTACCAATACTTATCTATATTTTTGTAACTATGTAGTTATAAATAGATATGACTATATATAGTTGCAATTGTATAGAACTATGTTCGTAACCTTATATGGCTGGAGCCATATTCTGGAACTCCTGTATATCACTACCAGTAAACATATATCTCCTTGTGCATAATTCTAACTATATACATTTATCTTTATTGCTCTACAGAGATATAAATCTGTCAATGCATCAAATGTCTATATGGGGATGGCTATAGATAGAGCTATATATTTCTTTCCATATAAATATCTGGGGCTATAACTAGACGGTATATGGACAGATAAAAGTACCCAGATATAATTATATATTTTTTCCGGGCATAAATCTGTAAATATAACCACATCCTATTTAGGAATGGTTAGAGATGTAACAGTCTTTTCCAGATATCAGTCTGTCAATATAAACAACTACAGTCTCTCCTTATAGAAATAGTTATAGGCATAGCTATAAATTTATTTCCCCGATATAAATTTTTCGGGATAATTAGATGCAGACATAGATCTAAAGATATGAATTGCACATATTTCCCCAGATGTCAGTTTATTCATAACATTCATGTCTGGTTGGTGTAGATAGACATAGATATAACATACATTTCGTGCAGAAAAGTGTTGACGCTGGCTGCTGCACTCCTTGAGAACAAAAGCAAAACCCTCCCATGCCGGGGAAAGTTTCTGCTCCTCAGTGTCCCAATCTGTGGTGCTTCCAGTTCTTCCAGTTCCACACTGGGGAGGATGATTGAGGGGAATATTCCAGAACTTAAAAAAAAAAGGCAGAAAAATGTAATTTCATTTATTGCCTTTTTTTTTTTTAAAGAGAAAGGGAGAAACCAAACCCCGAGATAAGTCTCTCTGGAACTCTTGTCCCGGTTAAAAAGACAAAGAGCAGCAGCGGCAAAGTATGGGTGCTTAGAGGCTATTATTTTAAGAAGGCCCAGGCCGAGTCTTGACTACCCTTTCCCAGTCTCTCTCCTCGGCGCTTTTTACGTGCCTAACCGTTCTGTGCCTTTGAGATCGGCCTCACTCTCAGCCCGCGCCAGCCACGCTGCGGAGGAGAGCTGCCGCCGAATCTGCTGGGACTTTGAACCACCACTCAAAGCTAGCTAGCTCACCACTTTGACTTTTTTCCTTTTAAAATTTATTGTTAATATGCCATTTTGTTTGCTGCTGCATATTTTTCCTACTAATTTTTTTTCTTCTCCCAAATAAGAGGACGAGTGGGCTTTTCTCTCGATTAAAAAAAAATTCTTGCTTTTGATTTTAAAACAAGTGGGTAACGTGTTTTTCTGAACTGTTAGTCCTAACCAATCGCCGGAAATTTAAAAAGAACTTTTATTTATTAGAAGTCTTCGGGTTTCAATCATTTTAAGTCTCTTTATTTATGATCGATTTTATTTTTCCCAAAGTAAATTTTGAATGCTGGAGGATTTACTTTTTTCTAGTTTATTTGTCTTTGCTGTTATTTATTTTTTATTTATTTTTGTGTGTATGTAAGTGCATTTTAAAGAGGTGTTCGGTGTACTCGAAATATTAGGGTATCCTCATACCACAATTCTGTTCTGACAACCAAATCTCTCCGATTGCCTCCAGCCCCCTCCCCTCCCCAGGTAGGGGGGAAAAAAAGGATTCTAGGAGAATTGTACCTGAAAAGAACGAGGGGGATGTTGGGATTATCCGGGGAGAAATGATCTGTTCTTCTTTAATGAAGTAGGCTCGGCTTCTGCACACATTGTAGAAAAATAGACAACACGTCCCGGCTTTTCCAAACGGTCATGCAAAGGGTTAAGTTTGTCTGATCCCAGTCAGATTGCCCCAGGCCCCCCACTGTCCAGGCTTCTTAAAGATTTCTCTGCCTCCCTTGGACCAGGACTAAAAACTCACTCCACCTCCCCTGTACAGCTCCA
>NW_020952487.1:87509-154620 GCF_900497805.2 Vombatus ursinus
TGGTCCCGCCGCCTGACGTGGGCCGTCCCACCCCCCCCCCCCCCCCCCCCCCCCACCCCACCTTTCTTTTCCCCCCCCCCCCCCCCCCCCCCCCCCGCTTAAGCTCTGCACTTCAAATACTGCTTTACTTTCATTTTGGCCTGTCAGTTAAGAAAAGGGACTTAAGGCATTAGTTTGCCTCACACGCCCGATAATTCTCTGCCTCTGTTTCCCGAACATTTACAGTCTATCTTAATGTCCCGTCCCAAAACAATCTCAAAGAGAGGGAACAATCTCTAACTTTACCCTACCCCCGTTTCCAGATGTCAAACCAGGGATGAGGGTGTTAATTTTCAATCTCCTCTATCCAAAAGTATTTAAAGAAAGAAACTTTCTTCCTTTTCTTCTTTCCCATGCTGTATCTCCCCTCTTCTCTTTTCCTTACAGATCTCCCCTTTTCATCGTTGATTGTTATTCTGCTGAAGAGAAATTGTTAATTCTTGTTATTGTTACTTGTTATTTAAAAAAGACTTGTCCGCCCAGGGTCAGGGGCTGGCAGTTTGAGACTGGAAGGTGGCCCTAGACACATGGGCAAACCCTACTGTGCAAAGCACAAACACAAATGTATATTGTAAATGCTTATCTACACAGACACATACACGCAACCCTCTCCCTCCCTTCGCAAGTAATTCCCACCCCCACTCTCTCACCACAGAATCCCCCTTCCCCTTAACCAACAGGCACCAATACACACCCATGACCACAGGCCCCAACACCAATACACAGCCACGGAGAGATTTGAAAGCAGGCCTCACCACACATCAAAGTAAAGAAAAATAGATAAGAACCAAATTTGCAGATCTATTCTCTCTCTCACAACCTGGAGGGACGAGTAAGGCCTCTGTCTCTCTCTCCCTGTCTCTCTCCCTCTTTTTTTCTCCTTGTTTACAGATTCAGAGAAGCCCAAGGCCCATAAATCTTAAGGGGCCTATGGAGAGCAAAGCACATTTGTATGCATCGTTAGAAGTCGCTAATACCTAAACCCATTAACGAGCGTGTATGCTCTCGGTTTCCGGTGTGTATTAACTTAGAGTTAAATTCTGGAGGAAAGGGCATTGTGTGAATTAACATAAACCAAATCCATCACGGGCTTTGTCATATCAGATTAGTCAACTGTGGATTTGTGGTTCTGTGTGTGCATGTGTGTATACATGTGTACTCATCCACTAAACTTTTCTTTTGGAAGGAGGGTCTCAGAACAAATCAAGTCATCCAAGCCTCAAACCCAGATAATTCCAAAAAGCCAGGTTGAAGTGGCCGTGGAGGGGAGAATCCACAGTGTGTGTGTGTGTGTGTGTGTGTGTGTATAAGGGGGTGTAGAGAAGAAGCCTAGATCTTAGGTCACACTGGCCCAGTTGCCTTTGCCAAGAAGACTTTGGGGTGTGGTGAGAGGAGGCTGCCAAAATCTGTTGTGTGGTTATTATGTGATGAGGCAACGTTGTGATTTTTGTTTTGGAGGCACAGAGAGAGAGAGAGAGAGAGAGAGAGAGAGAGAGGACAAGTAGAGTCCCTGAACTTTAATTACACAGAGAAAGGCGATTGGGGGGAGGGGGGAAAAAGGAGCTCGCTGGAAGGAGGTAGGAGACGAGAAAGGGATGGGGGAGGGAAGGCCAGCATAAAGCTGCCTGGTGCTAATGTTTCTCTCCTTGGAGTCCAGCGGTTGGACCCGGCGAAGGAAAGGGAAAGATAACAGGGCTCTCCAGAATTCCCATCCCCTTATTCTCCATCTCTGCGCGCCCCCCCCCCGCCAATCTCCCGCCAAAGTAGAACATGGAGACAATTATCTGAATAATTCCAGCCTAAGTTTTTTTTTTTTTTAAAGCCTTTCCATCAATTATCTGGAGCCTTTGAGCCCGGTGGACACGACCCCAGCTGGGGTCTGAAGTATCCCTGTAATCGAGGCCGTGTAGAACTAACTGAATGCAGGCAGTACAGGCGAGGCGGGGGGAGAAAGAGTGGCAGAATGGACAGAGACACCCTGGGGTCCTCATAGAAGAAGCCGAATGCAATTTTTAAAACGGGCCGCGTGTGAATAAACTGGATGTTTGACTCTGGGCTCTATGAATGCAGCAACACGGAGGTGGCGTAGTTGGGAAGGAATGCAGAAGATCCCTCTTCCTTGCCCTCCGCTGCGATGCAAAGGGGGCCTCAGCCAGAGCTACTAAACCAGTGGCTGCTCCCGGCTCCAGAGTGGAGGGAGGGGAGTGCCAAGGGGGAAGGGGGAGGAGGAGGGGGAGGGGAAGGGAAGCCGGCGGGGAGGGGGCGAGCCTCGAGCCGTCCCTGGGTGCTGTGAACTTTAGTTGGAGCCGGCCGCTTGTCAGCCCCAGAAAGCGTTAAAGGTGCAGCAGCCCGCGCCAGCATCCACAACCGCCTTTGTAAGGGTGATTTATGACTTCAATCTTGGTTCACCGAGAGTTCACATGGATTTCGCTGCTGTTGAAGGTTAAAAGATGGTCTTCCCTTGACAAGTGGGACTATTGAAAATTCCTTCTTCTTCTTCTCCCTCTCTCTCTCCCTCTCTCTTTCTCTTTTTTTTTTTTTTTTAAGAGACGAAGTGGAGCTCAGAGGAGGAAAATTGGGGAGGGTGGGATAGTGGAAGATGAGAAACGGTCAGGAAGATTTCTTCCCCAAATGTAAGAGTTGGTCTGGCTGAGAGGGGAGAAGGGGAAGGAGGGGGAGGGGCTTTAAAAGTCTCATATTCAGAGGCCCAAATAGTTGCATTTTAAAAACAGGCCATTTTTAAAGCAGCCAATTATCCAGATAACTTGGGCCAAAAGTGAGTGTGTGTGTAGGGGCAGGATGGGGGTGGGGGTGGGGAGGAATTTGGAGTAGAAGTTGAAGGGTAAGGAAAGAATTGGGCAATTCCAGTAGGCTTTCTATATTGTTGCTGTTTTTTGTAGATCTGCTCTGCTCTCCACTTGCACGTGTAGACACTAATCAAATGTTTTGAAGGGTATGGGCAGGGAGGGGGAAGAGATTTTTAAGCCCAAATGATCATCGTGTTTTATCCACATAGGCCAAGTGGCTTCAGATCTGTAAGCAGAGACAGTGAAGAGTTGGAAGATGAGATTTGCTAAATGGGGCTAAATGAAAGTGCAAGACCCTGTTCTACCCGGTCTACATAATCTACGCAGCCTCATGCTTACTCACCTCAGAACTCCATCTGGGATGCAGCACCCCTCCTGGGGCAGAGAAGACTCAACAATAGTTGGATTTCAGTAGCCGGGCCTCCAAATCCTTTTCCCTGCAGACCTAACAGGCTTGTGGCAGCACTGGGCCTAGAGGCAGGAAGACCTGGGTTCAAATCCAGCCTCAGACAACTGGACAAGTCACTTGTTTGCCTCAGTTTCCTCATCTGTAAAATGGGAATAAAAATAGCACCTATGCTCCTACGGTGGTTGTGAGAATCAAATGAGATAATATTTTAAGAGCAACAGTTACCATGGTGTGTAGAACGTAGTAAGTTACTATATAAATGTCAGCTGTTATTATTATTAGGTATTAAATGAGATAATATTTGTAAAGTTCCAGGCATAGGTGCTATATAATTCTAGCTGTTATTACTTGATTACTTTTTCTCTGAACACTGGCAAGGGGGGATCATTCAGGGGATTTAGGGAAATGACAGCCCAGCCTCCACGGTTTTCTAACTGGGAAGGAGAAAGGAATTTAACATTTAAATGATATGTAAATGAGAAGAAAGCAGATGGGAAGGCAGCAGAGTTTGAATTGGATGTCCTATTCAATCCCAAGCCCCTTTGGCCCATTCCTTCTCCAATGCATGTCTTCCTTTCCCTGCCTAGTGATTTGGATAACATAGAGGTTAGGGTACAGGGAGTGGAGGGAGTGAAGTCATTTTATAGCTGCTTAGAAAATAAGCTTTTAGTGACTTTTTAGAATTTAGGGAACGAAGAAGAAGAAGATCATTGCCTTTTCTTTTTAGATTCTCAGTGAATGTGAGTGCTGGACTTGTAGGGTCTCATTTGGTTTTGATCCTCCATGATGGCCCTCTTGAACCCTCCCCCAACCCTCCTTTGGCTAAAGAAAGAGGCTGAGTTAGCTAGTAAGTGAGTGAAAAAAAGAGAAAGACAGGGAGTGACAAAGACACAGATAAGGAGAGAGAAAAAGATAGATACTGACTGGTATGTATTGGGGTGGGGCAGTATTTGAGAACTGGCTGTGAGGTAAGGCTTGTTCCAGAAATTTTCAAAGCAAACACAACTCCAAGAAGGGATCAGAATGCCCAGCCAGCGCCAACAGTATGGCATTAGTCTCCCTTTGGGATGAGGGGGAAAGTTGATCCCTGGACCTTTCTGGATCTCAGTGATTTTTTTTTCTGTAGGCCATTTCTAGAGAAAACATTCACTCTCCAAAGCTATATTTTAGGTCCAATGGGAATGGAAGACTATTAAATTTGACCGGGGAGGGGATATCATATGAGGTTACAAATTGCTATATGAATGCAAGTTATTACAAAGAAAAGAAATCTGATATAGAGAAAGACCACTAGACATGAATTCAGTAGAAACCTGAGTTTGAATCTTGACTGATAATATGTTGTTACTGTTTGGTCATGTCCAACTCTTAGTGACCCCATTTGGGGTTTTTTTGTCCAAGACAATGAAGTGGTTTGCCATTTCCTTCTGCAGTTCATTTTACAGATGAGGAAAATGAGGCAAACAGTGTTAAGTGACTTGTCCAGGGTCACACAGCTAGTGTCTGAGGCCAGATTTTAACTCTGGAAGATAAGTCTTCCTGACTCCAGGCCCGATAGTCTATCGACTGGACCACATAGCTGCCCTGATAATAGCTGTGTACGAATAATAATGTCCTGGACAAATTACTTAATCTCTCTGAGCCTCAGTTTCCTCAGTATTCATGGAGATAATAATATTTGCAGTACCTGAAGCACAAGGTTGTTCTGAAGAAAGTACTCTGTAAAACTTGAAGTGTTATACAAATGTGAATTGTCATTAGTTTTCCTTCCAACTTATATGGGAGGGGGCATATCTATGAAACCCCAGCTGGATTCTTCTTGCAAGAAGGAATAAGAGAAAGGAACTGATTGGGGAGTTTGAAGAAGTGAGAAGAGATCAGACTACATGTTCTCCGTCTTCTTTCCCTGAATCTTAGTTCCAGGCCTAATGGCATGAGAACCAGTAAGTGAGATAGGTGGGAGCTAGGGAGAAGAGAGAGATTCTATTAGTTGATCCCCAAAATTTGACCAATCCTGAGTTCAAGTTGGTTAGCAAAGAAAATTAGGAAATTTCTTAGCTTGGGTAAGGAGCTGTTTTATACCATTCAGAGGAATGGACCAAACAGCCTCTAGGGATTGCATTAAAATTTGGGCTCTGTCTCTTCCTGCATGATCTGTTTCATAGGCTTGTGTTTATCTGCAAGACTGAAAAAATTATGAATGATTAATTTGAAATTAAGACTACAATATTCACAGTTCTTTTCACTTATGACATAGCACATAGTCTCAGTAATTCCTTTATCTTTTCTAACGGGGGAAATGGTCTCAGGGTGACCATTTCTCCAAAGGCTGAATAGCAAGTCCTTACTGGAGGCAGAATTGGAATTACTAAGGAAAATCCATCAGGTTTTCCATGCTAATATTTAACAGAGTACTAGTAATTCCCAGGAGCCTCTAGTATAAAAAACACTTTTGATACTCAACTCCTGGGGAAACATTGGGTGACAACTCTGCTTCCCATAGGAAGAGGGAAACAAATTATCTCAGCAAAGGTCATAAAGGGAGGCAAAAATGAAACTCAGGCAATCATCGTTCTTAGTATAAAATGGTGACTACTTCCTACCCCAGGCTAATGTATCCTTAACTCTGTCTTTCTGTCCTAAGCCATATATCCAGCTAGGCCTCTCTGTCCATTACCTGTACACACATGCAATGCCGCTTCCCCCCCCCCCCCCCATCCCTTGGGGATTGCCAGCATCAAGGAATATTCTACTGTGGGAAGGCTGGGGGAAGGGGAAGTGGGGGCAATGGGATTTACCAGTTGTTACACATCTGTAGAGTCCTGGAAGTGGAGAAAATTGCTCCAGTCCCATTAGATCATTTCCCCTGAAAATATCTCACAACAGTCAAACACCCCCAGGGCACAGCCTGTTCTCATGCCCCCCTCATCTCCTCCCCTTTCCATAGAGACCAACGCAGAACACAGAGAAAGAGATGGAAAAAAGGAAACAACAGAAACAGATACCAAGGAAGAGAGCTGAATATTCATAAAGAAAAACTAGAGACCTAGACCTAGAAATGAGAGCTCCAGAGAGATACCTAATGACAGAGACATCGACAAAGTTTCCCCGCCCCTATTGTCCCCGTTTTCTCTTTCTGAGCATTGGCAATGAGAATCTGTCTCTTAGAGTCAGGGGGCTGCCCCAGATGACTTTCCAGGCCTTGAACCCCACCACTTCCTGCTTGCCCATTTCTTGCCCCAACCCTCTCCCACTCCTTCCTCTTTTTCTAACTCTGCTGTGGCCCTGGGGCAGGAGACAGCCATATCCCTTGTACTCCTAATCTTAAACCTGCATCTCTTTTTTCCCCTACCTCTCAGCCATCCTTGGTCTTTCCAGGGCTGAGGCTGGCTATACATGATCAGGCCCAAGTGTCTGACTGATGTTAGCAAGTATATTTTATTTTATAATTTGCCAGGCTAAATAAAGAGACCTTGGGTGAAAAAAAAGAGAAAAAAATCCCCACTGTGTTGGGAGTTTCCCCCCTGCTTTCTGGACGCTGGCTTTCTCAATGAAACAGTGTGCTGTTGTTCTTAGAAAAACCATTCCCCCACCATCTCAGTTCGGAGGGTTTGAGTTTCACCGTCCGTTCACCCCCATTAATCACCCCAGCCGCTTAAACATCACCCAGCCCCTCTGGCCCTTTCTTCTTCTTCTCTCTGTTAGTATTCATGGCGGGGCACTCAGCACTGCTGCATGCCTCACAAGGACCCCTCCCCCTTTACTCTGAAGGTCCCCATATCTCCCCCATCCCTCACTTCACAGACCCCTGTTCCCTATCCCCTATGACCCTTGTCTCCTGGCCACATCTTCCATTCCAGATACCACCTATCCTCCCTGCATCCCCTCTGTGCACTTACCTTCTGTTCCTTACTGTACAATGTAGGGTCCATTCACCTCCTTCCCCCCTTTACATTCTCCTCTTCCACTCCAATTCTATCCCCATTCCTAACTTCACACATCTCAATTATCTTCTCTACTCCCATTATTCCCTATATTCCTATCCTCTGTCCTCCATTCCACATGCCCCTGGACACAATTTCACTTGCCCCTTTCTCTCTCCTTATCTCTCTTTTCTTTTTTTGGGAAAGCAGTTGGGGTTAAGTGACTTACCCAGGGTCACACAGCTAGTAAGTAGTTGAGGCCAGGTTCTCCTGCCTCTGGGGCCAGTGCTCTATATCCCTATCTCTTTTCAATACATTTTTGTTAAATTTTTTCTTTATATCACCTGTGCTTCCTACCCTATCCTTTCCCTACCTCCTCCATTCCTTATAATAAAGAATGAAAAATAGGAACAAAAAAAGTTAGGCAAAGCAAATCAACATATTAAAAAAAATAATCTGACACTATAAGCATCATCCCAAACCCATGGCCTTGCACCTCTGCAGAGAAGCTGGGGGAAGTGTATTCTTGCATCTCTTCTTTGGGGCCAAGCTTGGTCATGATAATTTCAAAACATTCAGTTTCTGTTGTTTTGCGGTTTTTGCTTCAATTTACATTATTGTAACCATTTCATACATTGTTTTCCTGTTTCTGCTTACTTCATATTGCATCAATTCAAATGAGTCTTCTCATGATTCTCTGTGGTCATGCTTCTCATTTTTACAGCACAGCTATCCATTGTATAAATATATCACAATTTCTTTAACCATTCCAAAGTCAAGCATCTCCCATCTCTGTTCTTCATTCTGTATAACCCTTCTCTCCCCTATCCCTTCCATACCTTTCTGTCTTTCATCCTCTCTTCCATAAACAATATTCTCTAAATTCCTATTCTCTTCAACTTCAAAATCTCCATCCCTCATCTGTGCCCTCATCTTTTCCCCCATCTTTGCCCTCCTCCATATCAATCTCCTATCTCCTATCTTCACTGTCTCTTAAATTTATTCCCTTTTACCACCACTACTCCCAAGTGCTCTCTCCCCACTTTCTTCTCTCACTCCCTATCATACTTAATTCTCAATACACTTACCCTGAATTTATTCCCTTTACCACCACCGCTCCCAATTCCTCTCTCCTCACTCTGTACTTTCCTTTCCAACTCCACTTTCCTAGTCTGTCTTCTGGACTGTTGCTTTTACATCCACACCCTTGCCATCTGACATAGGATCATAGATTTGAAGCTGGAAGTCTTCTTTGAAGGCCCTTAGTTCAACTATTAGTTCAACTCCATTATTTCATAAATGAGGAATTTTACAAATGAGGAAACTGAGGCCTAGAGAAGCCAAGTCCAAGGTCATGAAGGTTAGGGTTAGGTCCTTCAACTCCAAATCCAGTACTCTTTTCACTGCACTATGCTGATTCATCCTGTCTCCCCTTTCCTGCTTCCCCTATTCCTCCTTTTCCTCTATTCTCCCCCTGTTCCTCCTTCTTTCCTATTCTCTTCCCTTCTCAACCAACTCCTACGTGAGGTGTTTGAGACCTCTTCTTTGAGATTTGGAGTTAGAAAGGCCCCTTATGAGAAGAAGGTAAGCCTACTGAAGGTTTTACCCCTAATTCCAGAAGGATGGAAATTGAGATTACAGAACTCAGTAGATAGCTAAACCCTTTTACTAGGCTGCCAACATTTTCTACCAGTTTGATCAAGAAATATGAGGGAGGGGAGGGGAGGGGAAAAAAAGATCTCCTTTTCTTACCATTTACCTGTATATGCATGTTACAATGGAGAAAATGAGTTAAGGAGGTGACTTTCATAAAAATTAATAATTTTCTCAGAGTCCTCCATTGCAATGAGGAAAAGGAAACTGGGGGGGGGGATGGGGATATCCCCTTCTCTCTCAGAATCTCAGAAATACATATTCAGCTTAATTTGAAGGTTTGAGGGGCAAGAGCACTGGATGTAAGAGACCTGAGTTTGAATCGTGGTTTCAACACTTACTAGTTGTGTGACCCTGAGTAAGTCAACTAACTTCTATGATTCAGTATTCTCATCTGTAAAAAGAGATAATAGTACTTTCACTATCTAACTCACAGCACGCTGTAAGCTTTGAAATGGTTGTCATTATCTAATAGGACTCAGAGAGGAACAGTCCCATCGAGAAGCAAGGGGACAGACAAGATGACTTTGGTGTTCAAAGGAGCTATGATTTGCAGATAGCCTTAAGAAGGTGGTATCGGAATCTAAACAATATGGAAATCTGTAGTTATATGGTAAATGGAATTTCTACCTGGTTGCCACAATAATATACCAGGCAATTAGGATACAAGTTTCCAAGATCTTTTCCTGTATTTCCAAAAAAGATAAATTACCCCAGAAATGGAATCTGCATATTGTAATTAGCTGATAAATATTTCATAGACATTTTGAACTTTCTCTTCCTCCTCTACTTAATGGCCACAAACTTGAGCAAAGGAAAAACAGAATAGGGGAAAAGGGGGCTGGCAACGAGGGAGAACGGACACTCTTCTAGGCCCTTGTTTACTTTCCTTTTTCCTGTACCTTTAAAATAATTTCTCTCACCTGGAGAAAATCAAGGGAAAAGTGTATGAGGCAAGGTTGACAGGCTGTTCTAGCACTGGTCCAACTATAAAGAAGGGGTACATGGCCTGTGGTACAGAGAACTACTGTCGTTGCTTGGCCTTCCTCTTACTAAATCATAATTTAATAAATGTAATAATAATTTCCATTTTTGATAATGCTTCAAAGCTTACAAGTATTTTCTTTGTAACCTTGTGAAGGTAGGTGATTCAAGTGCTATTATTTCCATTTTACAGATAAGGAAACCGAGGTCCATCTAGGTGAAGTGATTTAACTAAGTCAGTTAATTTATAAGATAAACTTAAATCCGGGTCTTCTGCCTCCTCCAAATTCACTGCTCTGCCCACTGTGGCATACCATATCCTTTGCTGTTAAGACCTAGCCCTCCTCTTGTAAATGCCATTCTTTCCCCTCACTCTCCTACCTCCGCTTCCCCTGTTCAGGACCTCTATTTTGGTTCCTCAACTCTAGGTCAAATTTACTCTTACTTGATAATGTGGAGGGTGGGGGAGGGGGAGGTGTTCTCAGGAGACATCAAAGGCCCCTACTCTCCCTCATCTGGTCCCCCTGGGACTTGTGGAAAATGACACTAAGTGGATTATGGTTCCATTTCAGGAATTAAATCAAAACTCAGGGCTAACTCAATTTGGCTTTGGATGGGAGGAAAAGGTTAAAAGGGAAGAGGTATTGTCTGGGTGTGCTCTCAGCATCATAACAGGTTCCTGCTTCAGCCCATTGCCCCATGGGAAGGCCCAGGATCTATGGGGTTTGAAAGTGGGGAATGTCTGAGTAAACCTGGAAGATTACAGCTATCATCAGAGCCATGGAGTCTGATTGCATTTTAGTGGGGAGATCCCCATGCCAGAAATCTCTGGAAACTCAACCCTGTTCTACCTAGCAAAGGAAAGTGAGAGAAGGAGAATTGAATGAAGAACATTATACTGAAATCTATTCATCCAGAGAGAAAAATATACATTGAAATTACTCTCTTTATAAGACAGCTATAATGGGTGCACTGGCATCTCTATATGGTGTATACCCACGTCACTACAATGGTTCCATGTCTTATGTATTAGCATGTACAGGATGTGTTAGGGAGTTTTCCCTATAATACCACAATAAATTATGTAGATGTTCTTCTACCAACTTAAGAAATAAGGCCTCTGGCCTTATGAAATTAGTTGTAACAATAATAGTGATTAGATGAGAAAGACAGTCATGTCCCTTGAACTTTTTTTTTTTTTTTTAAAGAAAGTCATCCAGCGATTCAAGACTGAGAGGCAGTCTAGGCCCAAAACAGCTATGGAATGAGATTTCTGCATGGGGAGAAGGAGGAATTTTTCTCTCCTTCCTCACTCCCATCAATAATGGAGTAACTTTACTGGCCCAGAAAGAGACACCCCATTCACCAGTTGATCAGTCACTTGGAGACTGTTTGAGGACTAGTGAAGGAAGTAGAGACAGATGCTAAAGTTAGTGATATAGAAATGACTTAAGGCAGGATGTAGTTTCAGGGAGCATGACCCCTAATATCAGAGAAGAGAGCCAACTATTGACTCAAGATAGAATTAGTCCTGACAATTGAGAGTTAAGCTCCAGAGTGAACTCCCTAAGGAGAGAAACTGCAGTACCAGAATTGTGAGCTGACTTGGCATTCATGTGATTATATGTGTGTGTGTGTGTATACACATATGAACATATATGCATGCATTGTGTGTTTTTGTATATAGACACACACACATGTACACACACATATGTGTATACACATATGTATACACACATATATGTGTATGCACATACATACCATATACACATACATCTATATGTATATATGTAGATGTATGTATGCACATATATGTAATTACCATTTTATTTTAAGTCTGTGCTTATTCTTCTCACTGACATTATATGTATTAGTGAGAGAGTACACACCAGGATTTGGGGGCAAATGTTTTGTGGCCATTTGTCCTTATGATACTCTTTTAGAAAATGCCTTTTGTTGAGAGCTACTTGTGTCTACTGACTGATGGTTAATGGGAAGTACACCAGAGGGGGCTCATAAGCTATCATTTAGAAAGGTGGCTCCACAGGGGATATCCTTAAATCTTAGGGTAGTAGTTGCCCTTCTAAACCATAGTAACTGCTATAGGGAAAAATAACCCAGAGAGGGTACTACAGATATATCTAATTATACTTGTAAATATATATATGGGGGTAGGGGAAGGGAATAAGCATTTATATAGTACATATTTATCTTTATATAGTATATGCCAGGTCCTGTGCTAACAGCTTTTCAAATCTTATTTCATTTGATCCTCACAATAACCTTGTGAGATAGGTTCTGCTATTATCCCCATTTTTATAGTTGAGGAAACTAAAGCAAACTGAGGTTAAATGACTTGCCCAGGGTCCCATAGATAGTTTCTGAGGCCATATTTGAACTCAGGTCTTCTTGATTCCTGTCCCAGTGCTCAATCCACCATGCCATCTAGCTGCCTCAATAATATAATTGCATACCTGTCTTTATTCAGCTATTACTATGCCACAGACACCCACAGGATTCATAACTGACATCTGTATGGCACTAAAGGGTTTATAAAGCAATCTCCTCACCAGGAGATCTTATGCTGTGGTGAAGGGAGAATTAAATTTGCAGTTTGAAGACCTTTCTCCAATTCTGGCTCTACTGCTTGCTAGCTGTGTGATCTTGGACACATCACTTAACCTCTAAGGGCCTTCTTCTGATTCAAACACCTGAGATCCTACATGCTTATGAGGACAAATAGTGTCAGTAGTATTGCCTTCATGTTACTGTTAGGGAAATTGAAACTTAAAGAAGTTAAATAACTTTGTCGAAGGTCACATAGCTAGTAAGCATGTGGCAGGGTGGGCCAAGATCTTTAACTCCAAGAGCAGGGTTTATTTTCCTACTGCATCATGATCTATTAACTAATGTTAATGGCTAAAACTTTCTACCAGGAGTGTTTTTAACCAGGACTATCTCATTGAAGTGTATCACTACTTTCCCCCAAGAGATACAGAGAAAGAAATTCTCCCCATTTTACAGAAGGGGAAACAAAATCCAGAGGAGCTGCGTGGCTTTCCCTGAGCTACACAGACTGTAATTAAGGAAAAGAAACAGGAAACCAATACCCTGAGTGGTAAGAAATGGGGAGTCAACTACCATTCCTCTACCCCAGCTCCTGTCCCCTGAAACCCTGGGCATCAATGGGAAAATGGCTATCCATAGATTCTACTCCCCATACTCTAGGAAGCAGTTGGGAGGGACTTCGCCAGGGAGCAAGAAGCTCCAGGGCAAGAGCATCACCACAACATCGTCATTCTGCAATTACTGTCAGGGGACCATCATCCATCAGAGCTGCCTGCAGAGCACAGCCCAGACTGTATGCACCGCCCTGCTCTTTCTCGATTGCATTAGCTAGGGAGAGGGCATAGTGTGGCACCAGTTGGGAGGAGGGGGCAGAACTGTCCACACTCCTTGGCAAGCCCCTGGGGGTGTGTGTATGGGGGGAGGGTGAAGAGGTTGGTCTATGTAGGGAGGAAGAGAGAAGAGGCCTCAGGACCTCATTCTCTAAATTTCCATCTTCTGGTGTTCTAACAATATGTGGGAGAATTAAAATGGGCAAAGAGAAAAGAAGGGAGAAGAAGGGAGGAAGAAATGATCTAGATCAAAGAAGGAACAGGCAAGCTAGAGAGGGATGAGGGTAATGGCAAATGAATTTGATATCAAAGGAAGAGAATGGGAACAGGGGCAGGGGGAAGATGGGAGACAAAACAGAGACATGTGAGAAAAGAAACAGAATGAAGAAGAAAAAGGAAATGAATGCAAGAGTGAGATAAGGATAGAGAGGGAGATAGGATAGAGGATAGAGAGATCAGATATAGAGGCAGATAGAAAAAGAAAGGGTAGAAGAGATAGACAGTGAGAAGGGGTTGCAGAACCCAAATTTTAGTGCTGAAAGTAATTTTAGAGATTGTCTAAATCAGGTCCTGTGTGGAATGCACTTGGAGTCAGAGCAGATTGAGTCTGGCCCCTTATAACCATGGACAAGTCACTTAATCTCTCTTCTCTCTCAGTTTCCCTCTTTGTTAAATGGCAATAATAATAATTTCCCTACCTACCCCATGAAGTTAGTAAACTACAAAGTGCTTATATAAATGTGAATTACCAAGGATCATTAATAATTGCTTATTCCAATCATATCACTTTACAGATTTGGAAAGTGAGGCTCCAAAGTCACATAGCCAGTTAGTGAAAGACTAAAGAATAGGACCCAGGTCTCCTGACTTCTTATTCAGAGCTGTTTCCACCTTTCCATACTCCTTAAGAGCTGAGTCAAGAGTAATCTCCTATGTCCCCAAAGACCAGGTTGAGTTTCAGGATTTCTTAATATCCTCTTGTCCACTGATCTTTTGGCCATTGTTGAATAAATTTGCTTTATGAAGCAAATTTGCATTATAAACCCTGCCTGCCTGAAGATTATGGAAAATGAAGTATCTTCTTTTCCCCAAATGATGTTAGGTCTCTGAAGGAACTAGATAACATTCTTGAAATTTGACCCATCTCAAAGAATGCTTTGCCCTTTGTGAAAGACATTAGAGATGTGTTTGATGCTGTACCATGCTCTTCCCACCATTCCCTGCCCTTTTTTTCCTCCTTCAAAAGATGAAGGCAAAAGCTCAGAGGGATAATAATTATTTTAATGGCTAGCATTCATAAAGTGCTTTAAGATTTGTAAAGTGTTTTACATATGTTATCTCATTTGTTCCTCAAAACAGCCTTGGGATAGAGGAGCTAACATTATCCCCATTTTATAGATTATTATTATTATTATTATTATTCCTCATTTTATGGAAGAGTAAACTGAGGCTGTGACTTGTCCAGGGTCACACAATTGGTAAGTATTTGAAACAAGATTTGAATTCGGATCTTCCTGACTCCAAGTTTAATACTCTATCACTGCAACTTGCCTTTTGCGGAAAGTATAGTCTTTCTGGAAATGGGGAGAATGAGTATTTTGACTTCTTAATTTGCCTAAATGGTCAGATGTCCTTCTCTTCCTTTGGCCAACAAATATCAGTCATTGGATTTCATAGTCACAGAATCCTTAGGACTTCCAAGGTGAATGATTAGGAAATTATTCCCCTGTCTCTGGTCAGGACTGTGTTTAACTAGTTCCCTCTAATCCTCCATGGAGAATTCTACAATTTCCTTTGGTATCATGCTCAAGGATTTCATTCCTAAAAAAGGGTTTCTTTATCTCTAAACCCATTCCCATCCCCACTCCTACCACAATACTCAAAGCCCATTGCCGTAGTCAAAATCACAACATCACCCAGGATCTCAGAGTTGGAAGGGACTTCAGAAATTGTCTAGTCCTAACTTGATTTTAAGAATTCCTTCTCTACCATCCAGTCATAATGACCATCGAGATTTTGCTTGAAGATCTCTACTGAGGGGGAAGCAGCCTATTCCTTTTTTGGATGACTATCATTATTAGGAGATGTTTCATTTCATCAAATCTAAATCTATTTCTCTGCAACATTCATCCATTATCTCTGCTTCCAGACCAGGCAAGTTTATTCTCTTTCCTTCATTACAGCTTTACAAATACTTGCAGACAGTTATCATATAGCCTCCATCCAAATTCAGTTTTCTCAGGGCTAAACATACCTAGCTCCTGAACTAAACCTCACATGGATGGTCTCAAGGTCTTTCATTATCCTAGCTGCTCTGGTATGTTCTGCATTATCTTCAGTTAATCTATAACCTTCCTGTTGAATGAAGGGATGAATGAATAAAGCATTTATTAAGCACTTAGTATGTGCAAAGCATGGCGCTAAATACAAGGGATACAAATAGAAAAGTCAGACAATCTCTGCCCTCATGGAGCTCACATTCTAATGGAGAAGACAATTCATGTAGAAAGTTTCAGCTGTAAATCAGATGGAAAAGTCCTATGATCCTTTGTGCAGTGGCAAAGCAGATGGTAATTCTTCTTTCATGTCATGGTAGCTCTACAAAGAGAGGCCTATCAGCCAAGTGTTCTGTCTTGGCAAAATAACCAAGTCTTGTATCTAGTTAACAAGAATAAAGGGTTAAAATAGGAGCTACCTATTCCCTATTTTGGTAGTGTCTTCCTTAGCAATAGCCTTGGGGTGTCCTGAGGTCTATAAGCTTTTCCCCCATAGAATGATGTCCCAATCTCTCTCTTTCTCTCTTTCCAATTCTTTGCCACCACAAAAAGGGCTACTATAAATATCTTTGTACATATGGATTCTTTTTCTTTTTCTTTGATTTTTTTAGGGGTACAGACCTAGTAGTGATATTGCCATATCGAAGGGGATGCACAGTTTTATAGCCCTTTGGGCATAATTTCAAATTGTTCTCCAGAATGGTTGGATTAGTTTACAACTCCACCAACAGGGCATTAGTGTTTTCCCACATTCTCTCCAACATCCAACATTTTTTTTTGTCATATTAGCCAATCTGATAGGTGTGAGGTGGTACCTTGTCTTAATTTACATTTCTCTGATCAATTGTGATTTAGAGCATTTTTGCATTATAGATAGCTTTGATTTCTTTGTCTGAAAACTACCTGTCCATATCCTTTGACCGTTTGTCATTGGGGAATGACTTGTATTTTTATAAATTTGACTCAGTTCTTTATGTATTTGAAAAATGAGACCTTTATCAGAGATACTTGTTCCAAAATCTTCCCCCCCCCAGTTTTCTGCTTTCCTAATAATTTTTGTTGCATTAGTTTTGTTTGTGTAAAAACTGTTTAATTTTATATAACCAAAATTATTTTTTTTTACGTTTTGTAATGCTCTCTATATCTTCTCGTGTCCTAAATTCTTCCTTTACACATAAATCTTTCAGATAAACTTCCATGCTCTTTTAATTTACTTATTATATTACCCTTTATGTGTAAATCATGTACCCATTTTGACCTTTATCTTGGCATATGGTGTGAGATGTTGCACCTAGTTTCTGCTGTGTTGTTTTCCATCCTGGCAGTTTTTGTCAAATAATGAGTTTTTATTCCAGAAGTTTGGATCTTTGGGTTTATCATATACTAAATTACTATGGTCATTTACCATAATGTAATTTGTACCTAATCTATTCCACTGATCCACCACTCTATTTCTTAGCCAGTACCAGATTGTTTTGATAATGGCTGCTTTATAATACAGTTTAAGATCTGGTACAGCTAGACCACCTCCTTTTGCATTTTTTTCATTGATTCCCTTGATATCCTTGAGCTTTTGTTCTTCCAGGCAAATTTTTTTATTATTTTTTCTAGCTCTATAAAATAATTCTTGATAGTTTGATTGGTATGGCACCAAATAAATAGATTAATTTAGGTAGAATTGTCATTTTAATTATTTTGGCTCAGCATACCCATGAGCAATTAATATTTTTCCAATTGTTTAGATCTGACTTTATTTGTGTGAAGAGTGTTTTATAGTTGTGTTCATAAAGTTCCTGGGTTTGTCTTGGCAGGTAGACTCCCAAGTATTTGATATCAAGTATTTCTTTAGTAGGTCCCCAAGGTCAATAACATAGAAGGCGTCTGTATTATCAGAGGAAGAAACTTCATTAATTTTCTGGTTCAGAATATCCTTAGCAGTAAAGCTTTCATCAGGGAATTTAAAGTCAAATTCTTCATTACTAGAGCTGGTCATGGTTTCTTGGTGTCTCTCTAATGTGCAACAAAACGGAAAACTAAGAAATGGAATTCAAAGAAAAGCTACTTTTCAACTTTACACCTAAAATAGTTCTCCAGGAAATCAAAGTCCTGTTGAATACAAAGCTATGATTGGGCCTTCCAGCAGCTCTTTCACTGGGAAGGGTTTTTAATGGTTCTGGATAGAGTGGGCAGATGCCATGGAGATGTAGGCAATGGATGGGATGGAATTCGATGGCAACAGCATCTTTTTGCAACATCTGTCCCTGTTTAGCTGACTCCTGTCCTGATGGAGTTGTGCTGACCCACAGTGAGGGATATAGTAGTAGAGAGAAGGCTGAAAGGGTCTGCCCTGAGAAGAAATTTGGCAAAGTAGAGGAGCCTGTGAGATGGGTTTAGGTTCTGACTCTGACACATTGTGGCTGTGTGACTTTAGACAAGTGACTTGACCTCTCTGTGACAATAGGCAACTCTCTAAGACTACAAGGTGTACAGAGGGTCCCAGCCTGGATGGTAGAGGGACTTTCCTTATCTGGGAGATCCCTATGTCTATGACATTACAGGTCCAGTCCCTGTCTTTCAGTTATACGTGATACTTTTCTCACAACAGCGCTGCTAGGTAGTGTGAGAATGATTGTCTTAAAGAAAGAAAGGCAGAAGAGATTAAGTAATTAACCTATGGTCTAATAAGATTAAGTGATTAGCCTATGGTTATGAAACTAATAAGAGCCAGAAGGACTGAAATTTGAAGTTCAAACCAGTACTATCTATTCCATTTATGTCTCTAAATTCAGCAGGTGATCAATAAATACTTATTCCTAGACTAAGTTTGAGGAATCTTTTAAAGTTATTCGATTAGAAATGTTACCTTCTTTTCGTCATCTGTGTGTTTTTAAAGAGGCAGGGTAAGGTGCGTTGATGTAAGATGCAAAGAGAGCAAAGATCAAATGATCTTTGAGACACAGTTCCCAATTGATACGTCTGCATATTCCATGATCGGAAAGAGAAAGGGGTGTTGACACACAGTAATCTCTTGAGGATGGCTCAAAGGAACTAGGGTCTTTGAACAATCCCAGATTCCTCCTCTCCAACCCCAAGAGGCAGTTAGATCAGGCAGACATCAGCAAGATGTGTCTAAAACCTTGGGAGTTTAGAAAGGGTCCTAGATAAGAGGAGATGTTGATAGGCAGAAGGCTGGGGACTTAAGGATGGATACATTTCCCCTTCTCCCATCCAGTGGTGTCATCTGCTCTCTAGAACTGTGGAGTCCCTGGGGAGGTCAGTATGACCCTCCCACTGATCATAAGTGATACTGAGCTCATCCTTGTTTCTCCAACCCCATTGGATTGTGCCAAAGACTTTCAGAGGGGCTAGGACAGCCTCACTTAGTCAGCTGTACCACTGTTGGGAACTTCCTCTGTTTTCCTTCCTTATGTCTAACTTTAATCCTTCCTTCTTATTCAGTCTTTGGTGGAAATACAGCATTCTCCTCAGAATAAGAATCCTTCAGGAACTTGTGTACAGTGGATTCAGTTTCAGAGGCAGCTAGGTCACTCAGTAGATAGATTGATCTACTTGGAGTCAGGAAGATCTGAGTTCAAATTGGGCTTCAGACACTTACTATTTATGTGACCCTAGGCAAGTCACTTAACTTCCTACTGTCTGTTTCCTCAACTGTAAAATGGAGATAATGATAGCACCTATCTACCGGTATTGTTGTGAGGCAAACAGTATTCTACAAAAGTATTCTGCAAAGCTTGGAGTGCTACATAAATGCTAACTATTAAGAATATATTTTCTCCTCCAATATTCATTATTCCAACTCTAGCCCCCTGTCCCTTTTCCAGGCCCATAAGAAAAGTCATTACTCCCTCCCAGTGACTCCCTGACACCATCCCCAACCTCCAAATTTCTCTATCTCTAACCCCTTCTCCTCTTCACTACATTTGGAATTGGGCCAAACCTTGATAGTGACATTACCCCCAGCAGCCTTCTTGATCATATCAATAATGGAAACCCATCCACTGGTAGGTGGGAGCAGGGTAGGGAAGAAACTCTCTCTCCCTGCATCTTTGAATCAGCTTGGCCCTGAGGGTGATTCCAGGTCACCCTTCCTCGCTCTTCACTCACCAATTCTAGACTCCTAATTTTTGGTAATTCCCTAATATGGCCTCTATGTGTCTGTCAGACTGAGCCCTACTCCACCAAACACCTGCCTGGAGTCTTCACTAGTCATTACATCAATCCTGTCCTCCCCATTATTCTATATTCTATATTCCCCATCTTCCATGAGGTCTCCTGTCACTATCTCCCTGGCACCAGTCTGTCACATTCTCCGGTCTCCTTTTCCTTCACATGTACATAATGGTTCTAACTACCAAAATGTTTTCACAGTCATTTCTAGAGTATGTCTAGCCTTGCCTTCCCAGCAGAGTGAGAACTCTTGAAAGGCACAGATCCTACTTCTTCTTCCCTCTGGATCTTCTCCGAGAGCCCAAGACAGGGCCCTTAGTCAGTGGTGTTGACTGACTGGTAGACTGACAGGCTGTGAAGCCTCTCAGACCTCCCTGGTTGCTGCTGTCCCCTAGCCAGGAGGAAGCAGCTCCCCTTGCCAAAGAAATCCTGGTGGACAGTTATTGAAGGCTCTCAGCTGGGGACTCCTCTCTGGTCTTAATCTGAACTGCCCTCAAGGAAATCATAACTAGCTCTTAAAAACATGTTCAGACTCAAGTCTGTGTGTGTTTGAGCAGGGTTTCAGACATCTACTTAACACAGGGGGCCTCAGGGCTTTTGATTTCTACCTGCTGCTTTGCCCTCTCCCCCTGTCTGGCTGGTGTTTATCGCCCAATAAATTGTTTAAATCAGTGTCATTTCCTATAAACATTTCACTCTGAACACTACCCCCTACTCCAGAAGTTCATCCATCACCAGTTGAGGGGTATACTTGAGAAACCACGCTTTGGGGGCAGGAGATATGGCCCCCTTCATCTGTCCTCCCTAGAGCCAAGCCCTTCCCCCTTCCCCCCACCCCCTGCCACCTTGGTCCTCTGCCTAAACTACCTTCTCAGATTTCACACCATAAGAGCTACCTCATTGCAATGAAATGGGGCACTTAGGACTGGGGTTATTTATAACAAGCAGACTGGCAACAAGAAATGGCAGAACAAGGAAGACGACGGACACTTTCTCTTTCAGCGCTCAATAAATGGACATGGATTGCTTTTACTTCTTGGTGTCTGTGGCTCCTTTTTTATTTTCCATGCTGGCTATGGGAGAAAGAGGAGGGAGAGAATTGCAGGGGGTGGCTCAGAGCAAGATGACTTAGATGAACACTCAGCTTGGGGAACCGATTGGTTGGGGCCCCATTGATTTCAGCTTGATACTGTACTTTCTCCCCTGTTTCCCATTTTAAACCAGAAATTTCCTTTCTTGGGTGAACGTCTTCCCTCTAAATTCAGTGCCCTTAGCTCTCAGCAGAGGAAGGACTCCTTTGCTCTTCAGTTAAGTGGAGGGCATTTTTTGGTAATGCAATGGAAGTCAGACTGAGCGGGAAGAGCTGTTGTGCTGATCAGGATTTCGGGAGAGAGTGAGGTTTCGAGGAAATCTCTTTTTGAAAGAATTTTGAAAATTAGTTGAAAGGCACCTATTCCTTTTGGTAATTGAATTACATGATGGTGTGGAGGCAGGGGCACAACCGAATTGACCTCGGAAGCTAATGATAGTCACCATTTATATGGTACTTTAAGGTTTGTAAAGAGCTTTACAAATATTATCTCATTTGATCCTCACAATACCCCAGGAAACCCTGGGAGGTAGGTGCTGTTATTATCCCCATTTTATAGTTGAGGAAACTGAGGCAGACAGAGGTTACGTGGCTTGCCCAGGGTCACATGGCTAGCAAGTGTTGAGGCTGGATTTGAACTCACGTCGTCCTGACTCCAGATTCAGAGCTCTATCCACTTCCCTTTCCCTCTCCTCAGGGTCATCATCCTCCATCATTATTAATTAGACCAATTTAAGGGCTCTGTTGACTTCGGGGCACTGGAGGATCTCAAAGCACCCAACTTTCCTACCTCTCACTTCAGCTTCTCTAGTACTCCATAAAGGAAAAGGGATAATTAGTGCCTCAGCCCACCCCAAATGCTAGAGTGAAATCCAGCCACTTACACACTAGTACTGCCGCTACTGACTACAACCATTGTACATGGTACCCACTCCTACTGTTGGTGGTGCATCAGAGAGCCCAGCTTAGTAAGGAGGATGAGGCAGCAGACTATGGTGGACCATGAAGAGAGGTATTCGTTGTTCTTGGGGGTCAATACTTTCCGTCTTGAGCCAAAGGAGGAGAAAAAAGTTGCTAGGGGAGCATATGATTCCATAAAATAAAGGGGAGTAATTGGGAGCGATATCTAATTTATCTATTGAATGCCTCCTACGTACTCTTTTATCACTTAGACAGACAGACTATAATTGGTGTGCTGAATGCCATCAATCTAAGGGCCTGGACTTCCTGCTCATGCTACACCTATTACTGTCACATTATGACACTATAATACCAAGATCAATGACATTTTAAATGCACTCCAGTTATGGGCAATCGCTGACAATAAAAACAGTGACAAATTGATGAAACTCAGGCAGCGATGATCTGGTGTTGAAAATAAACCATAAATAATCCGCTTTCCAAACTGGGAAAAGAATTTGGGAACCCAGCTTGGGGAGTGGTGGCCTGGGAGAAAGGGAAGCCCCATCCCAGCTCAATCACCTCAATGGCCTTCCTCCTTGAACTTTGGGTCTTACCCAAGAAACTCACCTTGATCTGGACCAGTTGACTTGTGCTGGAGGAAGACGAGCAATCAGAGAAACTCTTGGAGAGAAAATGAGGCTGTTTTGTCCAGATTGTACCATTGTTCTCTCAGTATAGTAGCATGTCAGGCAGAGAGATGCTTTCCCTCACAGATTCAATCAGAAAGGCCATCCTAAGATTACCACTTGCTTTCCAGATAGGCTTCCTCATGGTCCAGAGGCAGGAAGAGGAAGACCACTGGGGCATTGAAAAGGAGTCTGTCTTATATGGCAATTTGCAATTTTCGACTGGGGGGTGATATCAGGGGATCCATTCTCCCAAAGGTGCCAGAGATTTCCTGTTGGGTTACCTCACCCTCACCTTCCCCAAACAGGTGGACAGAGAGAACTATCTGGACCATGGACTCGGGGGAGTGGATTATGTGTGAGATGAGAGGGGCTAGAACAGGTGGTATACTAGAGATAAGGTGGGAATGAGGCATAGCTATGATGTTGGTAGAGGTAGCCCTATGCTCCATGAGCAAATTATTCATTTAGTGCCACCCTCATCCTCTAACGATCTAGCACCTTCCTGCTGGCCTCTGGCTACCTGGACGTACCTAGGCCTGCTTTTTTGCTTTTCTCTCTTCCCCTATATCAATACCCCACATCCAGGCACACATCATAAGATTATAGGATCAAGACTCTAGATTCTAGAGCTTGATAAGATCTTAGAAATCACGTAGGCCAACTCTCCCCCCACCCCCCACACACAGACCTTTATTTCACGAATGAAGAGATGAGGACCCTGAGATGTGAAGCAGTATGCCCAAGCTCATTGATGTAGTAAGTAGGCAGAGCCAAGGTTTGAACTGAGGTCATCTAAATATGGATCCATTTGGACTCAACTCCCTTCCTCTGTCCTTTTTTGGTGCAGTTCAGTTGTTTTTTAGTCATGTCTGACTCTTTGTGACACCATTTGGGGGTTTTTCTTGGCATAGATACTTGGAGGAGTCTGCCATTTCCTTCTCCAGCTCATTTTACAGATGAAGAAACAGAGGCAAATGGGGTTAAATGACTTGCTCAGGGTCATACAGCTCGTAAGTGTCTGATGATGGATCGGATCTTCCTGACTGCAGGCCTGCACTGTACCACCTACCTGCCCTATGAAGGGGTTAGTTACTATGTTATTTCTGGGAGATAATATGCATGCTAGTGGGCACTTTCTGCAGACAATGATAACCCAAAGGAAGGACTTTCAACTCTTTGGACCTTAACCCAAAGAATGGAATTCTTTGACTCTGAGAGGCTATGAGTTTGATTTGGACAGGGAGCCAAGCTAGGTTAGTCTTGACTTTGATAATCCATGGGACAGTCTGGCTCAGATTGCATGGCCTAAGTAAGTGCTATCCATCTTGGCTCTAACCTTCTCCCTGGCCCCTAGAAATCTCTTCTCTTGGGCAATCCTCTGTTTCCAATTTGCCTCCAAGAAGGATTTGAAGAAGATAAGACATCTCTCAAGAAAGTAAGGGCTAGGGGCAGCTAGGTGGCACAGTGGAAAGAGCACCGGCCCTGAAGTCAGGAGGACCTGAGTTCAAATCCAGCTTAAGACACTTGACACTTACTATCTGTGTGACCCTGGGCAAGTCACTTAATCCTATTGCCTAACCCCCCCCCCAAAAAAAGTGAAGACTAGGGGTAAGAAGGTAGTCGACTTCACGAGATGCACAATGTATAAATGAATACATAGATAGATGAATGAATAAAAAGCTATTTAGCATTTATTATGTACTTACTATGTGCCTAGAAAAAGCTAGACAGTCAGGGTGGCTCGGTGGCACAGTGGATAGAGCACTGGTCCTGAAGTCAAGAGGACCTGAGTTCATATCTGGCCTCAGACCAAACACTTGACACTTACTAGCTGTGTGACCCTGGGCAAGTCACTTAACCCCAAATGCCTAAAAAAAAAAAAGAAAAAGAAAAAGCTAGACAGACCCTGCAACACATAATAGAAACTTCAGCTGAAAAGCAAATAGAAGGCTCAGGAAGTCTTAAGGGTGAAGTAAGTAATAGGGTGAATGGCAAGGCTCAGAAGTCCTTAAGCAGTTAAGATAACAGTGCTGGAGGACTACAGCGTCTAGAGGCGGAAAAGCTTGCTTGTCTTCCAACTCCTCAGTTGGAATGGAGTTGTGGACTTCATCTCATTCAAACCCTGTGAGTGGTCAGGCAGCCCAGACAAGGCGGAAATGAAGGGGGTAGGGTGTCCCTTCTTCCCTCTGAGCTGTACCAGGTGGGTTCTAGGACAGCTCAGGCTGGGTGAAAGGGGAAGGCAAAGGGGGTAGGATGGTCTAGGCAGCAGTGTCTCTTCCCTCTGGCTGGCTGGGAGGTACAACAAGGGACAACTTTTAATACGACTTTTTATAAGTGCATATGTTTCTCACTTTTGGTGGTAAGTAGGGAATTTTTTTGTGATAAGTCAAATTGCATGTTTTACAATAAAGGCTAAAAACCTCCAAGGGAAAGTGACTTGGGGTAGGGGAGGGGGAGGGAGACACTTCAAATTCAAGGGAATGCAATTTTCAGACTTTGACAGGGCATGTAAATGTCTCTGCCCGCTAGCTTCCAGAATGAGGCATAAGTGGAAATAGAGAGAGATGTTTAGTTCCTTCTACATCCCTGCTTCCTCCTCTTAAGAAAAAGTAATCTTATTTTTTTAATTAACAAAAATCTATTTTTTTATCCTTTCCTCCTCCCTCTCCCTTCTGGAAAAAATAAAGAGAAAATAAAACCCTTGTAATAAATAATAATAGCTAATAATAACTAGCACAAATATTGCTTTAAGTTTGGAAAAGTACTTTACAAATATTCTCATTTAATTTTCACAACTCTCCAAGGTAAGTGCTATTATTATCTCCATTTTACAGATAAAGAAACTGAAGCTGAGAGGTTAAATGATTTGCCCAGGGCCACAGTGTCTAAGGCAGGACACTATGGTCTTTCTGACTCGAAGTCCAGTATAGTAAAGCAATCTTCATTATCAGGCAAAACAAATACACGTAGTCAAGCAAAGCAAATACCCTAATGGTCAATGTCCAAAAAAAAAAAATTTTTTTTTGTCTCATTTTACATCTTGAGTCCATCACCTCTCTATCAGAAGGTCTTCTTCCTGGCTCCATCATAAGATGGGATCCCCAAGTCTCCATTCCAGGGGCACTGGGGCTCTCACTCAAGGGCATCTGATTGTCTGGGATCTGCTTGGGTTGGACACAACAGGTCAGTCATCCAATAGGGCAAGGTCTCTGGGCAGCTGTCAATATCGAATGTGTCCCCCTCCCTTTTGGCTACACCTCTTATACCCCTGGGTGTCCTTGAGTTCTGTGGGCTGTGGGTTAGCCCAGAACTTTGTTCTGAGATACCTAGGAAGGTGACCTAGGGGTCACACTTAGTCCTGCTTCTCTGAACTCATATTCTTCTAGGGAATAGACCCTGTTCACCACCTTCTTAGAGGACTTTCTTATCTTCTCTCTGGGAGTCCTGGATAGTTGCTGAGGTCTCCTTATGATGATAAATGCATTGTGGTCAACATCATTATTATCATCACCTGGCTTATTCTTATCTTTTTTTGACAGGGGTCAGTTAGAAACCATTTGAGGATGTCATACTATCATCATCATCATCATCATCATCATCATCCTCTTCCTCCTACTCATCGTTGTCATCATTAATTACATGAGGCCTGTGATTGCATTGACTCAGGGAATTCCAGAGAGGAAACTCTCTCTATCATTGAAGATCAGAGTTTGTTCTACAATTTATAGCCTTAGAGAGTTGTGTCAACCAACTAGTATGTGTTTTAAGTACCTAACACATAGTAGGTGCTTAATAAATGTTTATGGATTGATTGACATGTCTGAAGTGGGGCTTGTCCTCAGGTATTGCTGACACCTAGGTCAGCTCTCTAGCTACTACAAGATGATTGCCTTGATGATGATGATGATGATGATGACAATAATGATCTCCATGCCTCAAAATATTTGTGATTGGTTGGCGTGGGCACTCCTACTGATAGAAACCATAATTGTACCACCTCTTAGCAGATAGTCCTTTGTGAGTCTGTATGGTCAAAATAATCATGCCCTGGTGACCAACCTTATGATGATAAATTTCTTTGAATAAAGAGACCCCAGTGTCTCCTCCATAACACTATAAGATGATGAGTAGGACCATAATGAAAAATCACATTGGTTATTCATAATAATAACACTAATAATAATAATAATAATAATGGAATATTGTGTTAGTGTGGAGGGTGTTTGTTAGTGTTTTGAGTGTGTATATGTAGTACTTTTTGTCTTTTAAAAAAATTTACTCACTGATCCCATATTTGAGCTTCATAACACCCCTTTGAGGTGGGAAGAGCACCTGTTATTTACCCCATTTGTCAGGTGAGGAAATTGAGGCTCAGAGAACAGTCATGCATGATATGATGGAAAGGTTGTTGTGGGGATCAAATGAGACAACGTTTGTAAAAAGTGCTTAGCAGGCAGTTTATAAATGTTTATTCCTCATAACAATCCTGGGATGTAAGTGCTATTATAATCCCCATTTTATAGTTGAGGAAACTGAAGCAAACAGAGGTTAAATGACTTGGCCAGGGTCACACAGGCAGTAACTATCTAGGGCTGGGCTGGATTTGAACTCAGGTCTTCCCTACTCCAGTCCCAGGACTCTATTCTCTGCACCACCTAGCTGCCTCAAAAACTGCAATGAGTACTACTCTATTTGGGTAGAGGAGATAGATAGGGTCACCATTCCCTTAGGTCTTGATTCTTAAACCTGGGGTCCATGAACTTTAAAAAATAATATTTTGGTAACTATTGTTCAATATGGTCAGTTTCCTTTGTAATTCTATGTATTTTGCTTTATGAATTTAAAAATTTTATTCTGAGGAGTCCATAGGTTTCACCAACCTGTCAAGGGAATCCATGACACAAAAAAAGATGAAGAATTCTTGCTTTACACAAACCTGTCTCCTCCTCACCTTGGGTCCTGGTTAGTTCCTGAGGCTTCCTTATAAAGGGAAGCATTATTATTCATTACTATCTCATCCTTCAAAAAGCTGATGATTTTGTTAGTAGTAGTGCTTCTGTTAGTAGCAGTATCCTAGGTACAAGGAAGAGGCCACAGGAAGGAGGAGACTGAATTCTTACTTTCAGGGAGTTTTCATCCCAGTTTCATCCCAGTCTGATGGGGAAGACATTAGTGCTGCAGTGTGAGGGATCAGGAGGAAAGAAAGTAGGGGTCATGGATGGTCAGGACAGACTTCCTAGAGGAGGAGGGTGTGCATCAAAATGGGAAAGGCCTGGCTTGGGGAGAAAGTGTTGGGGGGAGAGTGTTATGAGTAGACAGATGAATTCTTAATAGGCTTGGTAGCTGAAGAAAGTGAGCGGCAAGTCATATCTAGAGTTGGTGGAAGGTCCTCAAGGGCCCAAGCTGGGGTTGAAATTGCAGGGGACATGGGGTGAGATAATGGGTGAGGGGCACAGTACTAGAGTCTGAGATATGGGGGGAATTGGATCATATTTCACATCCTTCTCAGAGTCGAGATTTGATTGGATTTGGTTGAGAATCAGTCCTTAAGATGCAATTTCAAGAGCCCCCCTTCAGTCCATCTTGTTGATGAATATGGAGCTGGAGCAAAACTGGGGAGCGTGGGAGTCTGACGAGGTCTTTATGATCCTGGAATCACTTCTTACATTCTCCTCCTCCTCTGCAGCAGTGGCTAATGGGCTGCGGGTGCCCACGGCACAGAGGGCAGGCGGACATGGACGAGTTGTTTGCGGGTAATGGGGAAACCCAGCAGGCCTAGCATAAAGCCAGGCAGCAAGCCTAAAAGAAACCAGAAAGCGGGCTGAAAAGCACAAAAAAAGGGAATCAGTCTAGGGTCTGTCCTTTCTATTGCCTTTTAAATTTAGTCTCTATGAAGACATTGAATTAGGTTCTTCTCTATCCTTTCACTTCTCGTCAGGATTATTCCTCATCTACCCCAAACTCCTACCCCCCTCATTCTTCCAGATTCATAAAAGAAGATTCCATAGATTCTCTCTCACATCTACCCACTCCTAGACACATTGGTCTCTCCTGCTGTAGAGTGTGCAATGATCCCACTGGAGTAGCCAAGCACCAACTTCACTAGCAAAATCCTTTGCAGCCTTGAATACCATGGTTCAAACACCTAAAAGTTTACCATCATCCCTATCCCCATCCCACCAACCCTAACACCCATCTCTCTCTCTTCCCTGTATCAAATAACCAATCTCTAATTCTTCTTCCTCTCTCCCTTCTTCTCTCTTCCTTCTTCTCTCTCTCCTTCCTTCCTTTCTTTCTCTCACCTTTCCTTCTTCCTGCTCTCCCTCCTTCTCTCTTCTTTCCTCTCTCCCTCTTTCCTTCCATCTTTTCTTCCCTCTCTCTCTCTCCCTTCCTTTCTCCTTCCTTCCATCTTTCCCTGTTTTCTTTCTTTCTTCCTTCCATCTTTCCCTTCCCTCTTTCCATCTTTCTCTTTCTCCCTCCTTCCCTTCCTTCCTTTCTTTCTTCTTCCATCTTTCCCTGCCTTCTTTCTTCCTTCCTTCCTTCTTTTCCTTCCTTCCTTTTCTTTCTTTCTTTTTCTTTCTTCTTTCTTTCTTTCTTTTTCTTTTTCTTTCTCTTTCTTCCTTCCCTTTGCCTGCCCCCTTAACCCTGGAATCACTGCATTGTCTGGTTTGACTGGTGAGATGGGGGTATTGTGGAGGGAATGAGAAAGGGGAGGAGGAGGGGGGTAATTTTTTCTCCCTCTGGTTTTAATCCAACTGCAGCTGGAAAGACAGATCACCTGTTCCCTCTTATTCAAAACCTGGTTTATCTCCAAACTGTGACCCAGGAAGGTTTGGGGGGGAGGGGAAAAGGGAGAAGGGAAGAAACCTGAGTCAGGCTGCATAAATAGCCTCTTCACACAACCTAACTCCTCTCTCCTAAGGCCACCAAGGAGGAGAGTTCAGAAAGTGACTGACTGCTGTCTGTGGCTATCTTAACCTTGCCTTCCCAGTATTAGAGGACCAGAATTATTATAAGGTAGGGAGTGTATCCTTTGGTTAGAGCTGGGAAGCCTGGGCTTTGAGTCCTGACTCTCCCACCAGTTCATTGTGATATTTGGCAGATCACTTGAGTTCTCTGGGCTCCAATTTCTCCCTCTACAAAATGGAGAGAGATAATAACTTTCTTCCTTCTATCTTCTTCAGTAACCATAGGCTCAAATCTTCCCTATGTGATGGTTCTCAAATCAATATAGCCGGTGGGAGCCTCTGTGCTGCATTCCAGTCTTTTTTTTTTTTTGGCTTTCTTTAAAATTAAAAAACATATATATTATTTATTTTTAACATTCATTTTTAAAAATTTTGAATTCCATTTCCCTCCCTCCCTCCAGCACCCCCCCCCATTGAGGAGGCAAGCAATACTGCATTACTGCAATACTGGGGTCTTGCATCACCAGCTGCCTATTGGATGGATACTTCCACTTGGATGTTCCACAGGCATCTCAAACTTGGCAAGTCCAAAGCACCATCTTTTCCTCAAAACCTTGCCTCTTTCCATCAAGAATACTCTTGATATATCACCTTCCTTCCACTCACCTAGATTTGCAACCTTGGAGTCTTCATCCCTTACTCTTCCTCACTCTACACATCCAATCAGGTGCCAAGCTTTCTTGTTCCTACATTCTACAGTATCTTTTGCATCTCTCTCCCCCTCTGCACCAACCCAGCCAACACCCTGGTTCAGGCTTTCATCCCCTCTCTCCAGGACTATGGCCTCCTAATAGGTCTCCCTGCCTCAAATCTCTCTAAGCCATCCATTTTCCCATAGCCACCAAACTGATTTTCCTAAAGCACAGGTCTGATCCATGTTACTCCTCTCCTCAGCAAACCCCTGTGGCTCCCTGTTATCTGAGAGTCAAATATAAACTACTTTGTTTGGCATTTAAAGCCCTTCACAACCTAGTTTCAATTTACCTTTGCAGGCTTCTTACACATTATTATGCACATATTCCATATAGTCCAGCCAAACCAACCTCAATGTTGCTAACACAAGACACTATCTCTCCTAGCTCTATGTGTACGTACAGGTCATCCTGCATGTTTACAATGTACTCCTCCCCTCCCTTCTGGCTCTGAGGAGGCCTAGTTTCCTTCAAGGCTCAATCATCATTTTCCACATGAAGTGGAAACCTTCCCAGTCCACTGTTGTTAGTGCCTTCTCCCTCCAAAATTTTTATATACATACACACACACATACATATATATATATATACACATACACACACATACATATGTATACATACACACATATACACATACACACATGTGTATATATACATATACATATAGGGTGTGTATACACACACTGATATAATACTCATATATGTACATATTGTTTCTCCTTGAGGTGAGAGGTTTTTGTTTATTTTGGTCTTTGTGTCTATAGTGCCTGGCACATAGTAGGTGCTTAACAAATAATTGTTAGTTGATTGATTTCCTCACAGGAACCCAGTGTAGAGAAGATTTAGGGGAGACATGATAGCTGTCTGCAAGTATTTGAAGAGCTATCTTTTTGAACTCATTCACTTAGGCTGGAGGAACAATTCTCTACAGTCTGACCTACCTTCCCAGTTGTATTTCTCACTACTTTTACTTCATCCCCTCTACATTCCAACCAAACTGACTGTTTACTACAAATTCCTGAAATATGAAGTTCCATCTTCTACCTCTGAACTTTGTACAAGCCCTCTCCTAATCTACATTCTCAATATCATTCTCTTCCTTCCAAAATGGTTGAACCCATTTGCCACCACCTCCTTAAAGCCTTCCCTGGTTTCCTCCATTACTAAGCTTTCTCGTTCCTCAAATGACCTTATATTTTCTTGTTTATGTCCATCCCACCCCCACCATAAGCTCCAGGATGGGTATGTTTTAGGCATTTTTATCTTGGTAACCCCAGAGACCAATACAGTGTCTTGTATATGGTAGACCCTTAATAATTGTTTGTTGAATTGAGAAACAAAGCAAAACTAGGAGTAATGGATAGAAAAAGTAGATTTAAGTTTATTGAGAGAAGAGAAAGTGAACAGCATTAAGTAGATTAAGTATCTACTATATAGCAGACATTGTGCTGAGTACTTTACAAATATCTCATTTGAACCTCACAACAATCCTGTGAAGTAGGGGATATTAATATCTTGATTTTACAGTTGAGGAAACTGAGGCAGATAGTGGTTAAGTGACTTGCCCAAGGTCACATAGCTAGTAAGTGTCTGAGATGGGATTTAAACTTAGTCCTCCTGACTCCAGGCCCAGTGTTCTATTCAATTAGTATTATCCAAAAGTGAAATGGGCCATATTTGTAGGTAATAGTTTCTTCATCACTAGCGTTCTTTAGTCAAAAGTTCTATAACCACTTGTCAGGTGTGTTTGAAATAGGGTCAGGATTCTTTTTCAATTGGAGCTGAACTTGGTGACATTTGAGGTCCCTACCCCCCAACTCTGAGTTTCTCTGATTTGATCATTCTGTGAGTTTGAGTCACCATATACCCTTCCTTCCTGGGCATTCCATTATACCACCAACCCCTTGGCAACATGAGGATGAGAGAACACAAAAAGCAATCTTAGTAATGTGGTAAAGAGTGCTTGAGTCAGAATCGGGAGGCCTGGGTTTAAATCCAGTCTCTGGCACTTAACTGGCTATGTTCAATTCAATTCAGTAAACATTTATTAAGTGCCTACCATGTGCCAGGCACTGTGCTAAGCTATGTGAGTTTAAACAAGTCACTTCAACCTAATATCTTAATCTCTAAAATGAGGATAATAACACCCTTACCACTTCTGTCATAGATTGAATGAGGAAAACACATAGTAAGCTGTATTTAAATACTTTATTTTTATTCTGAATTTAACATATACCAAACAGTCTTTTCTCTATACATAGTAGAACAGAAAAAGAGGATTGTACATGAAACTGCAAATCTCTGTTTTTCTTTTAAAATATATAATAAATTCAACCTGTAGCTTTCAAAGTTGTCCTGCTTGTCTATGATCCTTTCTAGCCTTCTTTCTGCTCTCTTCTGTGGATTTAAAACATATTTATATGATATTAAATATTTTAAATGTATATAATTTAAATTTTATAGAAAATGCTCTATATACTATATAGAGATTGTTATATATTTACCTATTTAAATATATGAGGATCTCAGTGACCTCCATTTTTTTCTTCCTCTTTTCTTCCCTCCCTCTCTCCTTCTTTCCTTCCTTCCTTCTTTCCTCTTTCCTTTCCTCCTTCCTTTCTTTCTGTCTCTTTTCTTCCTTCCTCCCTTTCCGTCATTATTCTATTTTTATGTCCCTTTCCCTCCCATACACTCCTATTGGAAAATTTTTAAAAAGGAAAAACAAAACCCTCATTTTTCATAGTTAAGCAAAACAGATCCCCACACTGGCCCTGTCTGAAAAATTATGTCTTATTCTGCATCTTGGGTCTAGCACCTCTTTGTTTAGAAGTAGATAACATGCTTTATCACCGGTCCTCTGGCATTGTGATTGTTCATTGCATTGATCAGAATTCTCAAGTCTTGCAAAGTTGGTTTTCTATATAATTTTGTGGCTGTGTTTATTCTAAACAAATATATTAAGTGAGTAAGCTAATATTAGTATCAGTCTTTGTGTCCAGGTCACCTAAGTAATTTTCTGGCCTGTATGTCATCTAGATCAGAATTCTGCCTAAATTTAAAGCTTCCCAAGAAAGAATATTCCGTGCCCTTTCCCGCTCACCTCAGCCATCATTTAACTTTGTCTTAAGTTCTTTCTGGTGTCTACCCTCAGTCCCCTTTGCTGCAATGTAAACACCATTTCTTCTTACCCTCATGATATATAGAGGCCAGTGAATTCTTCTCTTTTTAAATTATACTGGAAAATCAATTCATCTCTCTCTCCCTGCTGCCTTCTCTCATCTGGTATGATTAGTACCTTTCCACTGTCCTCATATGCCATCTCTCTTCTCCTCTGACCCCTCATTTCACTTACTACTTGGTTCCAGGAACTCCAGGGCCAGAATGGGACGCCCCTTGTGGACAATGGGGTCTCTGTCTCTGTCTCTGTCTGTCTCTCTCTCCGTCTGTCCCTGTCTCTGTCTCTCTCACTCTCCCTCTCCCTCTCTTTCATATCAGATCTATGAGGGGAAGCTACACTTTGTTCCCTTATCTGGAGATGAAAAGAGTGAGTTAACCACACCGCCATCTCCAAAACTCTGCTTGGTGCCTCTCATCCTATCACATCTGAACATCTCAATGTTGTTGTTTGTCCTTCTACTCAAAGTGGACCAAAATGACATCACAATGTTGGGATCAATATACAAAGTGTCTGGCCATGGTCAATCAAACCTATATGAGCTTGGAAGGCTCTATCATAGGTCAAGCACAAATAGTCTGTATGACCTCTCAATACAACTTTCTGGATTCCCTCCATTCTTCAACATACACCTTGGAATTTCCAGCCCTGGAAATCTTCTCTGCTCCCTATTCTCTTAAACAATATCTGAACCCACCTCTGAACCCAAATCAAAGACTGAGCTCCCCTACCTAGGAGTTTTTTCCTTTCTCATCTGCCAACTCACATCCCTCTTCTCTTTTAAAACTTTCCTTTTCCAGGAAGTATTTGGTCATTAAATCTGCAAGGTTCTGATCCCATTACTGCAAATTCCTTTTATTTTGTTGTTGTTCAGTCATTTCAGTCGTGTCTCACTCTTCATGAGCCCATTTGGGGTTTTCTTAGAGAAGATATTGGAGTGGTTTTCCGTTTCCTTTTCCAGTTCATTTTACAGATGAGGGAACTGAGGCAAGCAGGGTTAAGTGACTTGCTCAGGGTCATACTTCTAGTAAGTGTCTGAGGCTGGATTTGAACTCAGAAAGATGAGTCTTCCTGACTTCAGGCCTGGCACTCTATCCATTGCACCATCTAGCATCCCCAAACATTCCTAGAGAATATTTAATTGGCATTTGTTGATAGAAATCACGGGAGGGAGTGGTGCTGTACTAATGCATTGGCTTAGGAGTCAAGGGATCAAGGTTCCAGCTTCAGCATCATCACTTACTAGTAGTGTTGACCTTGGATGAATTATTTAAACTTTCTGGGCCTAAGTTTCCTCCTCTGTACAATGAAGCTGTTGGATTCAAACATCTCTAAAGTCCTTTTCAGTTTTCCATTCTATAACTGTGTCCTATCTTCCCAACTAGCTTGCATAACCCTGGGCTATTAACTCTGTGGGTCTCAGGCAACTCCCTAGGATTTTTCGGTAAAACGTGGGTCAAGAACTACTTAGGTGTTCTCCAGGCTCATAAAATCACATTTATGAGATATATGAGAAAAGAAACTTGAAAAAAGCCCGATTGGTTAATACATTCAAATCTTAAGTTGTTAAGATAGACAGACATGACCAGCCTTGCGGTAAGAGGCTAAGGGGGAATCTGGACTCAGAAACTTACAGATATTAGCTGTGTGACTCTGGGAAAGTCACTTTACCACTGTCTGCCTCAGTTTTCACAACTGTAAAATGGGGATAATAACAGCACCCAGGGTTGTTGTGAGTATCAGATGAGATAGTATTTGTAAAGTGCTTAGCACAATGTCTGCATATAGTAGGTGCTATATAAATGTTTATTCCCTTCTCTTCCCTCCTTTAAGGGGGATAGGGACTGAACCTATGAATTCATTGATTCAGGGAAACTTTGGTATGAGGAAAGTCCCTCTAAGGTAGCTCAACACTTTCTTGCCAACTTACAGTCTCAGAGAATTGCCTTTTCTAGGCATTCTAACAATTCTCTCCTTAACCTAGGATTCACCATAAAACACCTTTAAATAGCAGGACCCCTGGATTGTCTAAGCTAGAATTCAATTTCCATTTGTTTTTTCAGGAGTACATAATTTAATGGAAATACCTCTAAGAAACCCCAAGGCAAAGATCAAGGGTTATTTTTGGTTCTTTATAATTCTTCCCTCAGTGCCACATACAGAGCTTTGCCCCCCCCCCATTTTTCTTTTTTTATTCCTATCCCATTTAAAAAAAAACATTTTTTTATTGAAAGATTTTAGTTCTGACTTCTATCCCTTCCTCCCCTCTCCCCTCCCTGAGATGGTAAGCAATCAGATATAGGTTATACATGTGCAATTATGTAAAACATTTCCATATCAGTCATTTTGTACAAGACTCGAGTAAAAGAAAAAATGAAAGAAAGTGAAAAATAGCATGTTTCAGTCTGTGTTAAATCAATATCAGTTCTTTCTCTGGAGGTGGATAGTATGCTTCAGCGTTAGTCCTTTGGGATTGTCTTGGATCATTGTATTGCTGAGAACAGCTAAGTCATTCACAGTTGAACAATAGTGCTGTTACTGTGTACAACATTCTCCTGGTTCTGTTGACTTCACTATGCATCAGTTCATGTAAGTCCTTTCAGGCTTTTCTGCAATCATCCTGCTTGTCATTTTTTATAGCACAATGATATTCCATTACAATCATATGCCACAGCTTATTTAGCCATTCCCCAATTGATGGGCATCCCTTTGATTTCCAATTCTTTGCCACCACAAAGATGGTGCAGTGGATAGAGTGTCACCACAAACTCTGCCTGATTGTTTCTGCTATAAATATTTTTGTACAAATAGGTCCTTCTCCTTTTTTATGATCTCTTTGGGATATAGACCTAGCAGTGGTGTTGCTGGACCAAAGGGTATGCATAGTTGTATAGCCCTTTGGGCATAGTTCCAAATTGCACTCCAGAATGATTGAATCATTTCACAACTCCACCAACAGTGCATTAGTGTCCCAGTTGTCCCACATCCCCTCCAACATCCAACATTTTCCTTTTGTGTCATATTAGCCAATCTGATAGGTGTGAGGTGGTACCTCAGAGTTGTTTTAATTTGCATTTTTCTGATCAATAGTGATTTAGAGTATTTTTTTTTTCATGTGACTATAGATAGCGTTGATTTCTTTGTCTGAGAACTGCCTCAAACAGGCCCTTCCATCACTGACTGACTTGGGTTCAGCTAGAGACCCATTGGGGTGCCTCTAGTCAATTAGTTATCTTGAATGGAGTGGGGGGGGGAAGGAATTTTGAATGGCATTCCTCCTAGAAGGCCTACCTCATGAGGGAGAGAGAAACAAGAGTTAAGTAAATGCTTAGGAACATATATTCCTAAAGGACCTTAGAAATCCTCTAGTACAAACTCCTCACTTGACAGATGAGGAAATGGGCTCAGAAAGGTGATGCCACTTGCCTGAGGTCCCACAGTCAGTTGGTGGCAGCGCTGGTAGCTGAACTTAGGTCTCCTGTCTTCTTCCTTGTTCTATGTCCTTTGCAGCTGGTGCCATGTTGGCAGCTGGGGGTGGAGGAAGCAGAGAGAGTGAGGAAAGGGAGGGGAACAAGGAGGCTGGGCCTGGGCCAGCGGTTGCCCCCAAGGGAGTCCTCAGCACAAGCTGCCGGACGTTGATCCGTCCTTCCCGCCTGACTGATGAGTCTGCCCGGCTTGCACAAGCTGTCAAGCCAGGAGCTTTGCCAAGGCAGAAACAGTGAAGCTACTGTGTATGTGTATACTCTCGGCCTCCAGCCTGGGAGTCACGGGCCAGAGCCAGGAGAGGCAGGAGGGGGTGATGGAGAAAGCAGACGGAGTCTCGGGACCCCAAACCACAGAGGCTGGGCCACGGGAAGAGCTTGCAAGCGTCCCCACTTCCCTTCCCCCCTCCTCAGTGGCCATAGAAATGGCAACAGACGTTGATGGTGATGGAGGAGGGGACAGATGGGAATGGGTACGCGTTGGGGGACGGTTTGGGGGTGAGCGGTGCGGTTCAAAACTTACCCCCCATCAACTCGACGTTGCATCTCATTTGCATTTATTCATTTGCATACTATTTGTTTAATGGTCAGATGCACGGTCCACCCTCCCTGCCCCCATCCCAACCCGTCAATCCAGCCTTAGGGACAGACAGCCCTGCCTGCAAAAAATGCCAGGTTAAACTCAAAGTCAGTTTCGGAACGCTTTCTGGTCCCAGCAAGCCGACCCAGGTCTGACCAGGAGGCTTCCTCAAGCCTGGGATGTAGAGAAGGCCGATCGGGGCTGCTCTCAGGCCCCTGTCGGGTACCCCGCTCACCCCAGCCTAGTTCGGACCCTCCCAGCAGCCACAGTCGCTTCCCCCTCAGCTTTAATTAAAACCTGCGAGATGGAGAGCCTGGCGCGGGCGGCCCCGTTTTATTTGCAGCATCTTTCATGCTGTTGACGATCGTAAAGGGCTTTAATATTGAAATATGGGCCATTTTCCCAGCTCCAGCCCTTGCCGCGAGCTCCCCACACCCCCACACCCAGCCACCCCAGGCTTGATAAAAGCCCCTGCAAATCCATTAATAGGAGATAATTGAAAACTCCGGGGTAATATTTAAGACAGCGGGCCTTCGCTGGTGGCGGAGGGGTTTGTCTGCATTAGGCACGCGGGCACCCCAGACTCAGATGATTCCGCCTTGCCCGCAGCCCCATCCATCATCCCGTGCTTGTGATGCCGCCGCTTCCGCCTGGGCCCGGGGCTCCAGCTCAGCTACCGCCTCCTGTCCGTCCGGGGACAGCTCCTTCCCTTCTCCATCTTCGGCTTCCGCAATCTCGACCTCCCATCCCTCTTATGCAAAGGCCCTGTAGGGTTATTTCTTGCCCTTCCATAGAGGATGGGCCATCTTTTCCAAACTGCAGTGGGAAGGGCTGAGGTTAGACAGTGAGCAGGACTTCCAGATACTCCCCAATTCTGGGGACTTATGGTGTCCATGTTCCTAGAGGGCTGAGACAACGTGATTTAGGTATAATCTAGGGAAGAGCTGGAATGAGTGGAGGCCAGGTTGGAGTGACACTGGAGAAGAGGGGCAGATGCTTGGGAGGTCACAGGGGAAAGAAGGGCAGGAGCTCTGAGGAGATAGAGAGTAATGACACTGGGAAAGAGTCTAAAAGTTCTTTTTTTTTTTTTTTAAGAGTCTAAAAGTTCTTGGGGAAAACCTGCAGGCAGAGGGGGAAAGTGGAGGAGGCCGTCTGTTTCTACCGTCACAAAAAGTCATCTCTCTCCAGAACTATAGTAATAGGCTCCCTCCTAACTGGTCTCCCTTCCTCTTCTGTCTAATCCATCCTACACAGCTGCCAAAGTGATTTTCCTGAGGCACCAGCCTGATCATGTCCCTCTCCTACTCAATAAACTCTAGAGGCTCCCTATTACCTCTAGGTAATCTTTGCTTTTTGAATCGCCTCACAACCTGGCTGCAACCTACCATTGCAGATTGATTATACATTACTCCCTTTCAAACACTTATGGCTGAGCCAAAATGGCCTCCTTGCTGCTCCTCACCAGAGACACTCTGTCTCCTCTCTGCACCTTGGCCCAGATTGTTTCCACACCTGGAACACATTTCCTTCTTACCTCCACCTCTTGGAACCCCCTGGATTTCCTTCAAAGCTCGGCTCCTGTTACCTTTTACATAGGCCTTTCCTCATTCTTGCCCATCCAAGGGCTGGTGCTTCCCTCCCCCCCTCCCAAATTATCTTTTTAATGCATGTACAGGTATATATGTTTCCCCAATAGAATGTAAACTCATGGAGAGCAGGTACTGTTTCTTTTTTGCCTTTGTTCCCTACACCTAGTACAGTACCTGGCACATAGTAGACACTTAGTAAGTGATTGCTATCAGTTAGTTGGTATCAAGGGTTGCAGAATTTATGTCTACTTTCCCAGAAACTTGTATATACAGAAAGTAAAAGAGATATTAACATGTAAATGACCTAGATTAATCTTCCAGATTATAGAGCCCTCTATCTCTCGTCTCTGCCTCTCCTTTCCCTCATATTCTTTTATGACTTTCCTGTTTATTCCCCACTTCTCCCAACAATCAATTATTTGGTTCTGGTGACTTGGGTCTTGGTATTTGTTGCTGTTCTAGCTCTTGGAACCTTTGGCCTGAAGATCTGGATGGGCCTTACAGAAGGTAAAGAGTTTTGTTTAGTTGTTTGTTTTGCTTCAGATTGGAGCTTCTTGTGTCTTTGCTACTGAATCTCTGAAGGAGCTCTAAGCATTTTAGTGCCTTCCCCCATGTCATAGAAGCTTACCCTGGACATGAGTGACTCCATCTTGAATTTGTAACAAGCATGCTCACTTCGAGCATGTCTATGTAAATAACTTGGGTGGAAAGTCTGATAACCAGATGCTTGTGATGAGTATGTCTTCTTACCTTGACCATTTGATTGTATTTGATTAGGAAGTCTAGATCTGTTTATCATGAATCACCTTGAAGTGTGACATCAATATTTTAGAATGTTGGCACAAATGACTTTGGCCAATGCTTCTATCAGCTAAAAGCAGACTGGTCAAATTCCCCTTAAAAGAAAGCCCAAGTTACCACTCCTAAATCATGACAGGATGGCCTGGTGTAGTGGAGACCAAGTCTAAACAAGAATCAGGAAAGGATGAATAGGTAATGGCCCAAGATTTGAGAAGAAATCACATCATGAAAACCCGGCTTCCTGGAGTCCACTGGGGTTAAGCTGCATCCTGAGCAAAGACTGGAGCATGTGGAGTTCTTCCCATACCCACTCAGTCTGTGCATCTGCTGAGACCATCCTCATTTCCAACTTCTTAGAGGTGATAAGATAGTTTGGGGTGGCCTGAATGAGATGTTGGCCTGGGAACTTGGATGATTTTCACTGTGTAATGTAGGAATCAGAGTGAGTATTTTCCCTTTCTCTATTAAGTAACTGAGTGAAGTGACAGAGACTGTATATATTCATTGCAGTAAATAACAGCAATTTGATTGACCAAATAATTCAGTATCTTGCATTTCTTTGGAGGGAACATTCTAAATTTTGGCTGCTCTTTTTTACATAATGCCTTCGGAACTTGTGCTCAAGAAGACAATAAAAGATTCCCAATTAAGATACTTCCCCTACCCCTCACCCCCATCATCCCTAACAATTCTAGACTTGGCTGGTATTCTTTATCCTTGGCTATCTTTAAGTTAAGGAAAGATGGACATTTAGGGGCTGTTTTCTCTTAATTAAGGACACCTCCCTGAATTCTTCCCACCACTCTTCGCAGTCCACTGAATTGTTCAGGCTTTGAGACTTGGCATAGTTGTTGGTGGTGGCGGTGGGGAGGTCAGAATTTTATTGAAAGATGCCATCTTATCTTCTATCAGGCCAGCTGTGGAAGTATATGTGGGAATTTAGATGTAGGAAGTTTGGCCATTTCTCTGCCCTTTTTTCAAAGCACAATCAAATGTCACATTTTTTATGAAGACTAATCTCACTACTCCAGTCAGAAGTGATCCATCCATCATTGCCTTGAACTCAATTCAATAACAACTAACATTATTAAGCACCTACTAAGTGCAGGCCACTGTGTAGAACCTGTTCTGAACGAATTTATAATCTGGTTGGGTGCCCAGGTGCAAATGGTTAGGAGGAAGAAAAAGTAAAGAAAGATATACATATGGATACCTACAATACAGCTTGGTGCTTAAAGTCCTCTGCAATCTGACTCTCTTCTATCTTTTTGGTCATTTTCATATTATCCCCTTCACAAAATCTCCCATAACAACAGAAACTAGTGCTGAGTCCAAGGATTCCTTTTGTACCATCAGCTTTGTGGGAACCATGACTGTAGTCCTAACTGGGTTCAGTCCTAGAGAGCCTGACTTCTAATTAGAGAGGTTCCCTTTTCTTAAACTCTTTAGCTTATTGGGATGAATTATTTAAAGCCTGGGTTTGGGTTCATGTCTAGGTCTACTTACAGAAGGAGTATAAAGGTACTCAATGTATGATGTGAATAAGGTATGGGAGAGGTATTTATTTTCTACACACAAAAGAAATGCTAAACATATAATGTCAACAAATACATATTTGGAAAAAAACCCAACAAATTTAAAATATGATTCAGTAGCTTAGCTTATAACTACTATTACATTCTCCTGGGGACTGATTCTTGTACCTGTGAACACGAAGCAAATTGCAGGACTGTTAATTTTGCATTTTCCATTTCACCTTGCCTCTGCATAGTCTCCTGTAAAATCTTCTGATAAGCCAGGCCAGAGGTTTGGGTTCCTTCTCCTGTAGATGATTGACTTCTCTCATCTAAAGCTTCCCGGGCCACCAGTCAGTTCCATTCATTGGACTTGGGACCTCTTGAATTCATAAAGTCATCTCTAAGCTCGAACACCTACTCAGGAAAAAAAAAAACAAATATAAAATAGAAAAAGCAACTGGAGCCCAGGTACAGGCTTGCTTTGATTACATGATCTAAATAGGAATTGGGAGCTCACTTCCTCACTTTGGGGCAGTTAGGTAGCACGGTGGATAGAGCAGCAGGTCAAGAAGACTCATCTTCCTGAGTTCAAATCTGGCCTCAGACACTTACAAGCTGTGTGACCTCATTTATAGAAAGAAGGGATTGAACTGGACAACTTCTGAGGTTCTTTTCAGCTCTTGATATATGGTCCGATGGGGCAAGAGGGAGTGAAGACTCCTCCGTATGTAATATTGCCCTAGTCATCTGTGAATCTCTCATAGATGGATTTGCATAGATGGACTTGTCATTTAAAGTTCACATAGTACCTTGGAAACAAAAGTCTCAGGGCCCAGGCTGACCCTGCCACTGACTGGACTTCAGAGTTCTGCAGTATCAGGACTATAAATCATATAATTGGTGGTAGGGATGTTTGGCCTCAACAGAACTCACTACCACCTAAATCCTCCACTGGCTGGAGAGGCAAATGGCAAACCATTCCAGTATCTTTGCCAAGAAAACCCCCAATGGGTTCACAAAGAGTAAGACATGACTGAAAACAACTGAACAACAATCCTCACTTTGAAATTCAATGTGAAAGAGCAGTACTTGCCACATAAAAGAAACTAAGTGGACTGGAAGCTGTCTCTTTAAGTGAAGCAGCACCCCACCCAACTGGCATGGTTATGAGTGGAGGCCCAAGGGACTGTTCAGGGTCTGCCACATCTTATCAAAATACCAGGTCAATGGCTGTCAAAAGCAGTCATGGAATTCTATGCAGAACTTTGTCATCTCTGAGTCACCCAATACTGAGTCACCTACACGGTTGGCATGGAACAGGAGAGACAACTTTTGCACATATTCCATGGAATGGCTCTCATTATACTGTATACTACTGTACATACCATTTTATTCCCTTTGCTTTTGAAAAAGTGGTTCTCTAGGCCTGGAATGTACTCCTTTCTCTCCTCTCCCTCCTCACTATGCTCAAAGCACAGTTTGGATGCCTCCTTCTACACAAAGCCTTCCATGTACCCTTTCCTGATCCCTTATCTAGTTATTAACTCAATTTCTTTCTCAAAATAACTTTGTATTTACTTATCTATGCAATGTATCACAACTCCCCCATTCCTCTTTCCCTCTTCCTTCCCCCCAAATGAGAATCTGAAATCCCTGAGGGAAGGGATCAAGGATGGTTTCATTTTTACCTTTCTATCATCGGCATCTTGAACATATGAGTAGTAAATACGTGTTGAAATGATACAAAGCAGAGGGACGTAAATACATAGAAGAGATCCAAGAAAAGTACTATGGGAAATCTGAGGAAGGAGAGGCTACTTTTACCTGCCAGTTCAAAGGAGACTTCATAGAAGAGTTTGGCCTTTGTGGTGTCAGGGGGGAAAAAAAAAACACCACTAGGTTTGAGGGTAGAGGAACTGGGTTCAGCTCCTAACTCTTCTGCTAATTATCTGTGTGGTCTTAGGCAAGTGGCTTCTCCTCTCTAGGCCTCAGTTTCCTCATTTCCAGAAAGAAGGGATTGGATTGGACAACTTTTGAGGTTCTTTTCAGCTCTTGATATATGGTCCGATGGGGCAAGAGGGAGTGAAGACTCCTCCGTATGTATTATTGCCCTAGTCATCTGTGAATCTCTCATAGATGGATTTGCATACATGGACTTGTCATTTAAAGTTCATGTAGTACCTTGGAAACAAAAGTCTCAGGGCCCAGGCTGACCCTGCCACTGACTGGACTTTAGAGTTCTGCAGTATCAGGACTATAAATCATATAATTGGTGGTAGGGATGTTTGGCCTCAACAGAACTCACTACCACCTAAATCCTCCACTACTTGACAAGAGGGAATCCTCTTTCAAAGAGGAACACCTCCCCCGACATTCCCCCTCACCTATTGTCATCCATGAGCTCTTGAATCTGTCCAGCCCCCCAAAAGTCTGCCCTTTTTACCCGTTACCTCAATATGGCAGTAATCTGGGCCTGCCCGCCCACCCTGCAGAGGTCTGCACTGTGTCCCAACTCCTGCCATGAGATGACAAATAGCTTCCAGATGGATGATTCCTCCAGGGTGGGGGCCATGAGAAACTGTAGCATCAGCCAGCTGAAGAGAGGGGAGGGGGGCAGCACATTCCCTTTTCCTCAACCAATTCTGAGGTGCTTATCTGGGATACAGAATCTCTTTCTAAACAATGACTGGGCCAGGACTGGGCTGGGATAGGTGTGGCCAATAGAAAGGTAATAAGTCACAGCTGACTGACTCCTAGCTGCTCCCAGGTCATAGAATCTAAGGATTTCAAGCTAAGAAACTTAGGAGATCATCTTGTCCCATATTGTCACTTTACAGGTGATGAAGTCAATCAATTATTTATTAAGCACTATGTACAGGCACTGTGTCAGATACTGGGGATATATGTAGGAAGAAGGAAACAATTCCTACTTACAAGCAGCTTATGCTCTAATATAAAGCACATAGCAGTAGAATAATTGGCTAAACTAAAAGTCACACAAGCTAGGGGCAGAAGACAGATTTTTTTTCCTCTCTCTCTTTTTTTTTTAAGGCAACGAGGGTTAAGTAACTTGCCCAGGGTCACACAGCTAGTAAGGGTTATGTGTCTGAGGCCAGATTTGAACTCAGGTCCTCCTGACTTCAGGGCTGGTGCTCTATCCACTGCGCCACCTAGCTGTCCCCAGAGGGCCAATTTAAACTTTGACTCCAAAGCCCCATGCTGCCTTCAGTAATAAGGTCGTCTTTTCTCTCCCTCCTCTGGGATTCATGTCCTGAGACTGGAGGATTTCTAAGGAGTCTGTCTTTTTCTTTTTCCTAATACTAAAAACTTCCCCTCCTTTGGCCCTGCTGAGGTTTAGTTCATGGCTGAGGACAGCTTGCTATGATAGAGCTCAGTGAACTGTGCCAATTAAAGTTTAGCAAACATTTATTAAACATTATCTCCTTCCTGTAGGCAAGACACTGTTAGGTGCTGCCCTTGGGATATAAAGTTGACTGAGACCTGGTCTCTGCCCTCAATGAGTCAACTAGGGAAGGCAATTACACAAATATATATAATGTAAATTAGAAAATGATAAATGCTTAGGAAGTACATAGTGTTATGGGGCTTCATAGGAGAGATGCAACCTGAGCTAGGCCTCTAAGGATAGGTAGGATTTTAATAAGCACACGTGGGGTGGGGAAAGTTCAATCCAGGCAAAAGGAACAGTGTGAGAAAGGCCCCCAAAGTAGGAAAGTCTGGAGCATGTACAGGGGATAGCAAGCAGTCCATGGTGGCCGGTATATAGAGTACATGAAGAAGAAAGATGAGAAATGAGACCAGGGCCAGACTGTAATACTAACAGCAGACTTTATATAATGCTTTATGGTTTGCAAAGTGATTTCTTTACAACAACCCTGTGAAGTAGGTAGTAGTCATGCGATCCCCTTGAATTTAAAAAGAAGAAAGGTGCTTTTGTCAGGAGGAGGGTAGTTTGTTTGTTTGTTTGTCTGGAAGTAGATGAAGGGAGGTTAGTAATCTCTTTGCAACATGGAGCCTTATAGAATTATCTGGAGCACTGAGAGTTGAAGCGACTCTGTGTGACAGGGTCACACAGCAACTATATGTCAGAGGTAAGATATGAACCCAGTTTTCCTGACTTCACAGCTGGTACTCTACATCTGCCTGCAAAGATTCTGAGTTGCAAGTGGTTCAATGGGCAACACATAGTCAGCGCAAGTAGATTATGACATATTTCCATTCATAACCTACATTCAAGAAGTGATGTAATCAATATCACTTAGGGCATGTATGATCTGAAAAGGAGGCAGTCTGATCATGTGGCAAGTGCTAGGGATAAAAGATGGAAAGGTAGTTCGAGGACTGGACTGGTACCCATGAAATATATGAGGAAGACTCTAGCCTGCTGGATTGTTTGTTTCTAGGGGATCTATAAGAGAACATAGGAAAGGGTGGCACAGATTGAGAAGGTTGTGGAAGGCTGTGATCTGCACTGATGGAAAGAATGTCCATATCAGCGACATCACAGAACCATCAAAGCATTGAAACATACAGATGAGGAAATGGAGGCTCAGAAAAGTGAACTGACTTACTTGCTCATGGTTCTTTACACCACCATCAGACATCTCAGATCTGGCTCTGTCATTCCTCTTCAGTGGCTCCTTGTGGCCTGTTCAGTTAAGTTTTAAGCTCGTTAGCCTGGTGCCATCTGACTCTCTTGGCTTTATCTCATAAGACTATCCTCTGTACATTGCTATAACCAAACCACACCATTCACTACCACCCATAATGTCTTCCACTTGCCTATCTTTGCTTATACTGTCTTCTAAGCCAGGAATGTCTCCACCAAGCCTGCCTGTCGAAAACCTACTCATATTTTAAAGGCCAGACCAAAAGCCACCTCTTTCAGGAAGAATTCCCCAACCCCCTCAGGTTGGCAATGACTATTTCCTCCCCCAGAGCTCACCTAGATCTCTGCTTGTACATGTCTTTTGCACTTACCGTGTTTTCAGTCTCCTTTGTCAGATCATCATCTATCTTCTGGCCCCAATCCATAAATGTCCCTCTAAGCTCTGTCCTGGGCCTCCTCTCCCCTACATACTCTCATTAGTGATCTCATCAGTTTCCATAGTTCAGTTACAGTATTTCCCAAATCTTTGTGTCCGACCCTAACAACAAGAACAAATCAAACAAGAATGTCCACATACAGAGCCCTAAGGTTGCTTTGCTTTTGATACCTGTGAGATAGATAATACAGGTATTATTATCCTCATTTTATAGATGGACATGAAAGAGAAAGGTGAGAAAGGCTCACGCAGTTAAGTGACTTACTCCAGGTCACAAAGCTAGTAAATTTTAGAGCAAGGTGTAGTACTCATCTGTCACTCTTTAAAAATCTGGAGAACCCTAGGGATAGGTAGTTTTTCCTCCCTTCTCCCACACTTCCCCTAGACTAGGGCTGAGCTCTCCCTTCCTCCTCCTATTTATCACTCCCACCATCCTTCCTCAGGACCCATGCATATGAAATTTCTAGACATTAAATGGCACAGCAAGTAAATGCTCCTCATAATAAAGTCCTGCCATCACCAGGTCTCTATGCCCGTTCCTCTGCTCCTGCAGACAGACTGCGAGTACCTTGGTCATAAATCCAGAGGTCACAGCTCATAACCATTAGCCAGTGATTGTGCTCATCAGGACGTCTTTATGAGACTCGGGTCAAATAAATTGATTGTTTGAGGTCAGAAACATGGATCTATTCTCTGAAGCAGTGTTCCTGCTAGCCCTGAACCTGGTAAACCCTGTTTGCTGCCCCCAACCCCAATCACTGATGCAAGGCGCAGCTCAGTGGGGGCAAGATAGACTCTTCCTAGTTATCCACTTCGATAGAGTAAAGAAGAATCAGTCAGTCCACCAAGATGCATATAGTACTTACACAGTGCTTCTTACACAAGGAATATTAAGTACTTACACAGTGCCAGACACTGGGCTAAGAACTGGGAATGCAAACACAAGCAAAAAAGAATGCCTGCCCTCAAGGAGCTTACATTTTAATGGGGGACAATAACACATAACAGGGAATTGGAAAGCAGGAGATAGAAGATGAGGGAATGAGTAGAGAGAACAGGTACCACCAAAGACTGTGGCAAAGCCCAGAGAGTCAGAGGAGAAAAGCCTGGAGAGGAATGAAAGATGGTTGGCTTAATTACTTCTTCAAAATGGAGGTTCAGAAAGGAACTCACCAGTGGGAGGCCAAGGTTTCAAGAGCAGAGGGCTGCTCCAGGGTGAGAAGACCTTCTCTGAAGCCTGGGCAACAAAAATAATGTAGCATCACCTTCCCCCCTAAACTTACTCTATCCCACTTTCTTGTTAAGTTTGGTTGATGGTACCACTATCTTTCCAGTCCCCCAAACTGGAAGTCTCATGTCACCTGAGACTCTTCCCTCTCCTCATTACCTATATTCTATCAGTTGCCAAGTACTATTGAGTATACCTCCACAATAACTCTTTTGGCCTTCTTTATTCCACCACTCTAGACTGGCCTCTTCCCCCGGACTATTATAATAGCTTCCTGACCAGTCTCTCTGATTCTAGTCTTTCTATTCTCCAATCTATCCCTCACACAGTTGCTAAAATCATTTTCATAAAAGCTTTATCATATGACCTTATCATTTCTCTTTCCTATTCCCTATGGTTTAAAGGTAGGGGTCATGTTGCTTTTTGTAGAATGAGATGGAAAAGCATCTATTAAGTGCTTACTATGAGCTAGGCACTGGGAATAGGAAGAAAAAAAAATGAGACAATCCATGCTTCCAAGAATTTCATACTCTAGTGGAGACATCACTTGTAGAAAGGTTCAGGTGTAGGTCTAATGGTAAGGCCCAGGGGTCTGTAGGGTGCAGTGGTGGGGTACATGGCAACACCTGAGGGTCTCCAGGTCACTGTGAGAGGGTATATGATAAAGCCCAAAGATCCTTATGGTCCAGGGTAAGGGCAGACGGGAAGGCCTAGTGATCCTCCATCTTACTGGAATGTTGGTAGTATGAAAAGCCATGTCCTCCCTGCAGACAGGGGTCTAGAGGGGGAATCCACCACCATTGACCCTCAGTACCTAGTACCTTATTAATAATATAATACATGACATATAGTCTTAAACTATTAAAGCTAAAGACTATGCTAAGACTTTTTGGGATACTCCATATAAAGCTTTAAATTTTGCAACATCATTTGCAAAACATTCAAAGTTAATTTTCACAGCATCTTCATTAAGTAGGTATGACAAGTATCATTATACCATTTTGCAGCTGAGGAAATGGATTTAGAGAGAACAACATTTGTCTCTGGTTACACGGAGTGAGAGGTGGGGAGTTCAAACTCAAATGTTGCTTGATTCCAAGTTCATCACTCTTATTTAGGTAAAAGGGATTGACCTGGGGAATCCTAGAGAGAAGAACTGAGTTTCCTAGACAATCTGATAAGATTATAGGGTGTGGGCTACTGGAGGAATGTAACTGGTGGGCACAGGGTATACCTGTGACTAAAGATCAGCCACACTTTCCTGTGGCCCATAGAAGTGAACTGGCCCATTCTCTTGGCTCTCAGTTGAGATTTGGTTCTTTGCCTTTTCCAAAGTACATGTAACAGAGACGAAAGGATCTTCACTTGCTGGTTACTCCTCAGTCTGTTGCTTGAATTGTTCCCATATTTAATCTTATCTTCTCAAGTTTTAGGGTCATCCAAGGAGTATATTTGTATAATTCCTCACTAATTAATAAAATTTCAATTTATCAATCAACCAAATTCAGAGCCTCCAACCAGTTTATCAAATATTATTTATGTAACAAACTAGAGAAATTACCTTTTGCAAGAGTAGTTATACGCCTCTCAATTTATGAAATTCCTTAATCTCCTAGAATGAAATAAATACCAAAGTTCCTAATATAAAATTTAATAACAATGAAATAAATAATATAACAAAGACAGAAAAGTATTTACAATACTTTAACTATGAGAAGAAACACAACCAGAGTTACCTCAAACTCTAACTATAATGTCAGATGATTTTTCACCACTTCTGAGAATATGGTCCCACATTAGTTCACATTCAGTATAACAAATAAATCCTCCTTGTAAATATTATTTTCTTTTTCCCAAGGGAAAGGCTAAAACAGTTCCATCAAGAAAGTAGATCCTCTTTCTCTCTGTCTTCTTCATCTTCTCTCTAGCTATAGCAGGAAAACAGTGCCTTCAGTTTCTCTCAAACCATCACTCTTGGCATTCTTTCCAAACCAAACCAACAGCTAAAATGGCATTTCCATGACATTCCTTTTGACTCTTAAAGATATGGTAACTATATCTAGTAATATATAGTAACAATATAGTAAAGATATAGTAACAATAACAATAGTTCTTGCGGGAGAGCCTTGTAAAACAGGTATCACAGCTGCAAGGGGGGAAGGGAATTCTTCTGTTTTCCTCCCCCAAATCAGCAATATTGTCTTACAATAGAATTACATGGGCACTAGTAAGAAATGGATATATCTAGTTTTAGCAATTGTCTCATGATTCAAGAGCTCCTTACGTTGAGTTGAGTTACTAGACCTTCTAGAGTGAGATGATTTCCTCATCCACCCTGCTTCTTGTAGAGAAAAGAAGACAGTCCACATGGCTTGTACAGCATCCTACTTCGGGAGTAAATCTAGTAAATTAGCCAGTACAAGTTCAGTGAAAAGTGGGGTTGCTTATTCAGCAAACACCAAACCATGCTTGCTTTCTGGGGGAGTCTAAACCACATGGTATTACTACAATCTTAGGAAGACTGTATAAATAGGACTTTAGAAAATAGGGACTCGCTAGAGAAATAGAGGGTTGTAAATTTAATTTCCTTCTGGGGGTGAATAGCTTATAGTTTATTTTTATGCTTTATTTCTGTACTTGTCTAGTGAATTTCTGTGAGTCTTTAGTATTTTACACATTTTCTGTAGGGTAAAATAAAGGCTGCTTATATCCAATAGCTACATTGTATGCTGAGTGTCTTCACAGAACTTGGGAATCCTGCCACTGCCATTGGGGATACCCTAAACATTTGCTTTATTTAAGTTTTATCTTGAAGAGTTTTCCTATGTTAATCCAAGTAGGGGCAATGAGGCAAAGGAAGAAAGATTGACCCAATGGGGTCAAGCCCCCAGGATGGAACTCAGTCTGTGTGTACCCAGAGTCCTTGGTGGCAAGCCAAGCCATGGATTACATTTGTTTAATTGAATTAGATTGATTCAGAGGCAATCCAAAACCACTGGGATTTGAGATACAAAAATATACATTAATAGGTACAAACATACACGAAAACAATAGACTCACACATACCTCCCTCCCTCACCATGAGAAAACCAGATTTCTGGGCCCAACCAGTTCTATCTCAGGAATTTAATTTCTCATGGCTTCCTGAAGACTTTCCAGGCAAGCTAACCCATTCCCTGCCCTCAGCACATAGCTTGCTCACTTCTGTCTCCAAACTATCAGTTAGAGAAAAATGATCCCATGGAAGGTAAGTTTATCGGTGTTGAAGTAGCCCCCCGGAAAATCCTGGACATGGGGAAAGAATGTGGGAAGGACTCCTGGTAGAAGGAGGTATTGGACTGACCTGGGAAGGAAGGGAGAACAGGAAAGATGTAGAGAGGAAATGCCCTATGGACAAATTCAAGGTCTGAAGTTGCACAGGAGAAAGAACACTGGTTTTGGAGGCAGCAGGACTTCCCATGTGTCCTCCTCCCCCACTATGTGACCTTGGATAAGTCACTTTCCTTATAGCCCTCTAATTCCTTCCATCTAAAATGAAGGAATTGGATGAGATAGTCTCTGAGGTCCCTTCCAGCTTTAAATCTATGATCCTGTGATTCTAATTTGTATGTTAGGGATGAAGCGGCATCTTTTCCATGTTACCTGCTCCATGGAGACTTTCCTGAACCCCGGAACTCACACATAGTACTCTGTTTGGTGACTCTGGCACACCCATGTGTAATATAGTTATGCTTTCCACATCATGACTTTCCCCATCTTGGTTTGGTATATTTCTGGTTGACATAAGAAATTAAATGGGTGGGGCAGCTAGGTGGTGACACTTACTAGCTGTGTGACCCTGGGCAAGTCACTTAACCCCAACTGCCTAAAATAAAAAAAAAAGAAATTAAATGGGAATTTGGGGGTGTTTGGCAGAAGCTGCAGATGACATACAAAGGCCAGCAGATGACACAGAAAAAGTTTAGAAACTCAGAAATGCATAAAATATATATAGTATTGTATAATATCAATCCATTTTTTACAAGAAGGTACCGTAAACACCCCATGAAAGAAAAAGAAAAAATTCAGACTTCTCTGGTATGAAGAGAGGGCCAAAAAAGTCTACGTAGATTCCTCCCCCCACCCCCTGCCGTGCCCCTAACCCCTGAGATGTGGAAGGGATAACTGTGCTGATGAAATATAAACTCTTTGAGGGCAGGAAATGATTCACTTTAGTCTTTACATCCTCACTGTCTAGCACTGATATTGTAGGTACTTAAAAATAATGATTACGATGATTTAGAGATGATGATGACGATGATGAATATTTTTACAGCACCTGCTATATGCTAAGCATTGTGCTAAGTGCTATACAAATTTTATTTCATTTGATCCTCACAACAACCCTAGGAGGTTGGTGTTGTTGTTATCTCCATTTTACAGATGAGGAAACTGAAGCAAACAGAGATTAAGTGACTTGCCCAGGGTCACACAGTCAATGAATGTCAGAGGTCAGGCCCAGTGCTTTATTCATTTCATCACATAGCCCCCACTGACCCCCCCCCCCCCCCCGGCCAAAATAGTTGCTTTGTTGATTGATTGGTTTTCCTAAAGTGAAGGTCTTACTGGGCCATTTACTTTCTCAAAAAACTCTAATTTCTGGGGCAGCTAGGTGGTACAGTGGATAGAGCACTGACCCTGGATTCAGGAGGACCTGAGTTCAAATCCGGCCTCAGACACATAACACTTACTAGCCTAGCTGTGTGAACCTGGGCAAGTCACTTAACCCCATTGCCACAACAAAAAACTCTAATTTCTCTCTATTGCCTTAGGATCTAATATAAATGCCCAAATTTGGTTTTTAAAAACCCTTTGGAAGGAAGCAGAGCCAAGAAAACAACATATACAATGACCACAACAATGTAAACACAAAGAATAACCACACACACACACACACATGCTGCAAAATTACAGAGAACAAGTATGGCTGGAAAGAAAAGATATGAGAAGACACCGGCACTCCCATCCCTTGGCAGAGGTGAGAGGTCCACAAGTATTGTATAACACACACATTTTCAGACTTCTTTGATGTACTGATCAGTTATATTGATTCCCCCCCCCTTCTCTCTCTCGTCTTTAAAAATATTATTTGTTATATGAGATGGCTCTCTGGAAGGGGTAGGGGGAGGGATTCGGAGGGAAAGTATGGTGGTGTAAAAAACAAAAATCAAATCCTTCTCCAACCTACCTTTTTCAGCCTTATATTACTTTCCTTCCCACCTGCTACTATCTACCCAGACCAACTTTCTTGCTGTTCTTCACACAATGAAGTCCACTTTCCATCTTTGTGCCTTTTTACTGACTGTCCCCCATGTGTAGAATGCACCCCTTCCTTACCTCCACTTTTCAGAATCCCTTATTTTCTTCAAAACTCAATTCAAATGCCATTTTCTATATAAAGCCTTTCCTGATCCCCTCCCCCCAACCCAGAAGCTATTGATCTTCTCATCAAAATTACCTTGTATTTTGTATAAATACTTACCTATATACATATTCCTGGTAGATTGTAAGCTCCCTGAGGGCATAGACTGTTTTCCTTTTATCTTCTCATGCCTAGGGTCTACAACATAGCAGGTGCTAAATAAATCCTGGTTAACTGATTGTAATTCCCTGAGTTATCTTATTGCCCTACTGGACTATAAGCTCTATGAGAACAAGAACACTTTCATTAAAACTCTGTAAACTGGGTCTAGCACAGCACAGGTTCTTAAGCAACATTTGCTGAATAAAGAAACTAGGATTTTTAACCCAGGGTCCATTTTAAAAATATTTTGATAATTGTATTTTCATATAAGTAGTTTACTTTGTAATTTGTGTATTTTAGAGTATGCCTCGAAGGACATTCTGAGAAAGGGGTTGGTCCATAGGCTTCCCTGGATGAACAAAGGGGTCCAGGACACAATAAAGGTTAAAAAGCCTTGCTCTAGCACAAGCTAAGAAGTCACAGGCAATGGGGTTGGTAAATAGGAAATGGTCTTTGAAAGCTAATCTGAGCATATATCAGATGGGATGAGGAGCTTGCATGGAAACCCAGGTCTCTCCGGTAATCTCCAAGTCTTTGAATGAAGGATTCAGAATGCAGTGGGGCCTGGCAAAGTGGGAGGGGAAGAGTGTTTCCCCAATGGCTAGGGGAACCCACACCAAGCAATGGGTTTCCCTCCTTATTCTGTAACTGTATGACTTCAGGTGCATTATTTCTTTAAGAGACACTCTTCTCCAGGAAAAGAACTGCTTGGCTCCCTGCTCCTGCCAAGATTAGGTGACCATAAATCAAAGTTGGCACTCCCTTGGCATTAGCCTTGCTCTGAGCTGCCCAGATGGCAGGCGCAACTTGCAGGGGCAGCCAAGAGTACTGGAGGGGAGGGATGGGCAAGGAGGAGACACCTGGGGGAAGAAGGGGCACAGTCTATCTCGACATTAGATAACTGAGTGCCCCAGGATTCCAGTGCCCAAGAAAATGCCAAGATATCTCCATTTGTTTCATATAGAAGATATGTTCTGACCCCTGACAAAAATCATAGATTGAAAGTGACATGAAAGGTCATTTTCTCCACCATTTTACCTCTGACTTCTTTGCCATCCTGATTAACCTCCTGCCTGGGACCCTCCTCTCCTCAGGACCACCATTTTAGGCAGGATGCTAGTCATTCTTCTCTCATGAGTGGACCCTCTCCAGACTCCTCCTTTTCTTCACCTGCCACATAGCCTTCCAATACCCTCATTTACTTTCTAGTTCCCCTTTATGCATTGTCTTCTATTAGAATGCAAGCTTACTTGTATTTGGATCCAGTATAGCATAATGCTTGGCATATCATAGGTACTTAATAAAAGCTTTATTTAGCTACCTGATTTCCATCATCTGTGTGTCCCTGGATAAGTCTTTTCACTTCCTTAGGTCTTATTTTCCCCATCTATAAAATAAGGGGGATGGAATAGATGGCCTCCAATGGTAAATAGGAATGGCAGCTCTATATTTATGATCAATAACTTCTGTATTCAGGGCAGCTAGGCGGCACAGTGGAGAGCGCACCAGCCCAAGAGCTGGGAGGACTGAGTTCAAATCCAGCTTCAAATACTTACTAGTTGTGTGACCCTGGGCAGATCACAACCCCCATTGCCTCCAAAAAATAAAAACCATCTCCATACTCTGAGCTGTATCCTGCTGTTTTGACAGCCCTTCTTATTCCATAGTCCACTTCTAGTCTAACACAAAAAATTTTCCTTGGGTGTAACACCCATCCCTTCTAGTCTATCTCCTTGGATTCAGGGAGGAGAATGAATTTTTCTTTCTCCTGGGAAAATCCCATCGTAAGGCCATGATGCAGTCACGCTCATCTAGGGCTCCAAGGTACCTTGGAAATCATCTAATCCAACCCTTCATTTTACCTATGAGGAAAATGAGCTTCAGGTACAGTGACTTTTCCAAGGCCACCCAGTGAATGGTTGGCAGGGGTGGGGTTTGAACACAGGTCCTCCAATTCCCAATCTCTTGTTACTTCCTTGATCTCCTGCTGCCTCTGGAAAGAAGGCAGGAGGCTAGGTGAGCTGACCGCTCCAGATGAGCTCAGCTGGCTTCACCCTTAGAGCCACTTCCCAGCCCTCCCAGTCACCTGCCTATAGAGCCAACTGATGATGCTGAGACAAGAAGCTGGGATAAACTTTCACAGAGTTGGGAGGGACCTCAGTGGCCAGCTGGTTCAACCCACATGTGAAAGGAATCCCTTTTATAACATGCCAGACGAACTCCTATTTACCTGCCATAGACACATCTCCACTCTAACTGGGATGGGAATGGAGAGAGTTACTTCCATCCTTGTCTGGGTCATATGCCCAGGGCTAGGAGGTGGAAGCAAAGTAGGGAGGGTCCTGGGGCATCCTTCAAAAGAACACTGGAGGGCATCCTGTGCATCCTCCACCCCACATAACCAGTAATAGTACCTTAAAGTACTTGTTTGGATTAGACCTGTGCTTGTTATAGGGAACTCCCAGTGGAGAAATTCTCTCTACTAGTGCCCCTGTTCTGCAACTTTTTTGTTGTTGTGCAGTTGGGTCCAACTCTTTGTGACTCTATGGACCATACTGTCCATGGGGTTTTCTTGGCAAAGATATGAAGTGGTTTGCCATTTCCTTCTCCAGTAGATCAAGGCAAACAGAAGTGTCTTGCCCAGGGTAACACAGCTAGTAAGTATCTGAGGCCAGATTTGAACTCAGTTCTTCCTGACTCTAGGCCCAGCACTTTATCCACTGAGCCAACCTACCTGCTTCCTAGGTAAACAGAGGTTAAGTGACTTGCCCAAGATCACACAGCTACCAAGTGTCTAAGACTGGATTTGAATTCAGTTCTTCCTGACTCCACTCCCAGGGTTCTACTCATTCTACAATTTATAGCCTTAGATAATTGCTTTAAACAATTAGAGATTAAGTGACTTGCCTAGGATCCTATGGCAAGTCTATGTCTGAGGTGGGACCTGAACCCATCTTCTTGACTGTGAAGCAGCATCTACCCATTGTGCCATCCTGACTCTCACAGCATTTTGTTAACAAGAGGTATTATTATATAAATGAGTCACTGCTTATTATCATTGCTAATTAGTACTAATAATATGCCTGACTCACATCCTTTCTTCCTCTGCCACTCTGAGAACATGTCAGTTTGGCACATTTTGTGGTTATTATTACTGATAACAAGAAATAATATTATGAATAACCAGGAATGTAAGGCTTTATGTAGAAAGGTGACTTAAAATGAGATGCCACAAAGGATGGAGGTAGGAGGGTAGCTGACAGTGGAGTTGGCACCAGGGTCATGAGTGGGACTGAGTTTGAGTGGGGTTGGGGCCAAGGCCAGCGGCAGAATGGAGTCAGGGAATTGTGCTGAATCTGAGGCCAACTATGTGGGAGGGTTTGAGGTCAGAGTCCTGGAGCTCTGATTTATTTCTGGATGCTAAGCAACACCTCACTTATCTAGACATTATTTATCTTACATGATCACCTACCCAGAACTCAGGTTCAGACCCAGACTGAAATAGGTGACCTTCAAGGTCCCTCATTTCCAGTATTCTTGGATTTTATAGTAAATAGCACAGGCATAGATAGGGTGAGGCAGCCAGGACTTTGTTCCAGGTGCTGACATCTGTGGAGAGCAGGGCATGCTTTTTTCCTGCAGTGATCCAGACTCTCTCTTCCCCAAGCTGTGAAGTCTTCCACTTGCTTGTACTCTTGAAGGGGTTGAGAGAGAAGAGTCCCAGAACAGAGCTTGAGGGTAGAGGTCAGGGGAGAAGGAGGAAGGAATGGGTTGTTCTCTCCTATCATTACCTCGCCAGGGGTAGGGGGCCTGCCTAAGCTGTCTTTCTCAGCCCTTCTTCCCCATCCTAACTCCTTCTAACCAACCACATTTGCCCCAAGGGTCCAGACTCATAGTGCCAATTCTAAAAAGGCATCGCATCCCCTTGTCCTGAAATCCACCCATAGAAAGGGACTAGGTAGGGGCAGCTAAGTGGCACAGTGGATAAAGCACTGGCCCTGGATTCAGGATGACCTGAGTTCAAATCCAGCCTCAGACACATAACGCTTACTAGCTGTGTGACCCTGGGCAAGTCACTTAACCCCATTGCCTAGCCCTTCTCCCCCCAAAAAAGGGACCGTCTAGTCCAGGGGCTCTTAACCTTTTTTTGATGTGACAGCCGTCTTTAACCAGAACCTAGCTGGTAGGCTCTGGCTGGGACTATTGATTCTTTCCCAGAATGTTCTAAAATGCATGGAATACAATACATAGGATTAAAAAAAGGAAAACAATGATTTTGAAAGAGTTATCAAAATATTATAAAAATAAGTTCATGGACCCCAGACTAAGAACTCCTGCTCTAGGCAATCCTCTTAGTTGACAACAGATTGAGGACATGAAAGCGCAGAGAGGTGATCCCATGACTTTGCCCAGTCTAACACAGTAAACATCATCAGAACCAGAGTTTGAACCCTGCTCTCTTGACATGTGCTTAACCCTGGCTCCCTCCACTAGACTACACTGCCTCGAAGATAGCTCCACCGAGAAGGTGGCTACCTATCTACCACCAAAGAGGGGGACATCTGGCTCCAAGGGAAGCAAGATGCTTTCAGGTTAGAGAGCAAGGTGCCAAAATGGAATGGGATTGATTTTTAGCATGTTTCTTGTGAAAACACACACACTCAAAGGATTTCTGAGAACTGTGATAATTTCTCTATAAAACAGAAATTATACAGTTAAAAAATGGAATTTTGCTCCCCTTTATCCCAATCTTGAGGGGTGTGTGTGTGTGTGTGTATGCATGGGCACTCATGATGGAGGGGAAAAAGAGAGGGAGTTTTAGAGGGGGTACTGGGAGACTCATAAGGGAGCTGGTTTGTGCTGGTTCTAGTGCCTCCACAAGTTAAACTCAGAAGCCAGAGAGATAACCAATTTCTGACATGCAGGAGGTCCTTCCTACTGTCTAACTTTATTCTTCCCACTGCCATGTCATCATGCTGTGATTTGATTCTGTTCCCAGGCAAACTAAGAATGAATGGGTCCCCATTCATCAACAAAGATGAGTAGTTGCTCAGTCTCCCACTCACACACACTGGAATTGGAGTTAAAAGATCTGGGTTCAAATCTTGGCCCTGCCATTTATTACCTTCGTGATCCTGGGCAATTCACCCAGCTAGATGAATATCCCTTCCAGTTTTAATATAGCAGGTATTGGAGCATTGTGGAAATGGACCTATAGGGACCTTCCTATGGAGTGTGCTCCAGAGCCACACATCTCCCAAAGCTGTCAGAGGTATGCTCCATAGGATGGCCCCTAAAGTCCCATTCCCACTCATGGCCCAGCCCTCACTACACTGAAATCTTACAGTTCCTGGGGGATCCCTCTTCAAACTTGTCATTCCAGCACTTCTCACCCTTAACCTGTGGCTCCTAGAACTCCAAACTGGGGTCACAATGGCTAAGCAGAGACCCACCTGACTTAGCCCTTCAGGCTTCCCCCTTCCCCATCCAGAGGTCTAGCCGTTTTCAGCCCAGATGCTCCAGGTACAGGTAACACCAACTCTTTCACCTGCCCCAAGGTCTGACCCCTTCAAGCATCTGGCTTATCTGAGACAACCCACAATCACCTGTCCTTGGTTGACACCATGACCATCTCCATTTCAGAAACTAAAAGGTTTGAACCTCAACTAAACTTTGAGGTTCTGTCCTTTGAAACCAAAGCACATCGTTCCCTCCCAGGCTCCTAGGGAAAGTCGGAAGGAGGAAGCTCTGCTAAAGCTGGTGTTTTGTATGCTACTCATCCCCAGCATGGAGAGGGCAAAGGGGGAACATGGAGCCAAAGAGCAGATATGAAAACTGGATTACTTTCATTACCTGATATAATACTTCCATCTCACCTTTATATAGTGTTTTTTTAAAGTTTACAAAACACTTTCCTTCTAACCACCCTATGAGGATAGTACAGATATTACATATAACAGCAACAACTGACGTACAGTGTCCGATGTACAGTAAGCACTTAAATGCTTGTTGTTGGACTTAGCACATAGAAGGCATTTAAAAACGCTTGCTGGTTTGATTGATACAGATTTGGCACATAATAGGCATTTAATAGGCATCTAGGTAGTGTAGTGTATCCACTTGGAATAAGGAAGACTTATCTTCATGAATTCAAATCTGGCCTCAGACACTTACTAGCTGTGTGACCCTGGGCAAGTCACTTAACCCCATTGCCTAGCCAAAAAAAACCCCAAACTGAATAACAAAAGTCACTTGTTTGACATATCACCTTCCTCATTGCAAACCAGTTTACACAAGTTATTTGATTCTATCACAACCCTGAGAATTAAGTACCATAGGTATGATTATAATTCCTGTTTAACAGATGAGGAAACTGAGATTTAGAGAGGCCTTTAAGGGACCAGTCTTTTAGTGACACTGCTGGCAACTGTCAGAAGCAGACTTCAAACCCAGGTCTTTCCTGACTCCATATCCAGCTCTCTCTCTCTCTCTCTCTCTCTCTCTCTTTTTTTAGGCAATTGGGGTTAAGTGACTTGCCTAAGGTCACACAGCTAGTAACTGTCAAGTGTTTGGTCTGAGGCTGGATTTGAATTCAGGTCCTCCTGACTTCAGGGCCAGTGCTCTATCTATTGTGCCACCTAGCTGACCCTCCAGCTCTCTTCCTACCCTATCACACTGCTAGACCATGAATTCTCCAAGTCATTGGATGCTGTCAATCAGGAATGAATCTATAACTCTGGTTTCCCTACATGCCCTCCCCAGCATTCGCCTAACATTGTGACCCAGGACCACGTTCACTGTAACGCTGAATGCAGTGACACTGAAGAAAGTCCCTTTCTACAACCTCATTTGGATTCTCCAGGCCATGGCTCCTGTGGATTATCAGGTCCTTAGTCTCTTTTCTTAATGTCTTTCTCAGAATCTCAATGGAGAGGTTTGGTTTTAGGGCCCTGAGCATGGGCTGTGATCAGAGTGAGTGGTAACAAATATGAGAGGAGAGAGAGACAGACTGACAGACAGAGACAGAGACAGACAGACAGAGATAGAGACAGAGACAAAGACAGAGACAGAGACAACTATGCCAGGGAGGGATCTGGAATATGGCATGACAGTCCTAGAACCAGTAGTTCTCACTTGCTCTTTCCACTGGGGCATAAAGATTAAGGGAGGCCTGGGAAAGGACTCTCAGGGCACAGCCCCCAAGGTAGAGGTGAAGGAATCCTGCCTCTGCCTAGTGTCACCTCCCTCTCCTCTGTCCTTCCCCCCTCGCATTTTAGACATTAGGGCATAATAGAGAGAAGACACCTGGCATAATGGACAAAGCCCTGGATTTAGAGTTCAAGGACCTCGTTGTATGTGACCTTGGGCAGATACAATTATCTCTCTGGGCCTCAGTTTCCTAATTTATAACATGGAGATTTAAAGGAAAAGGATTTATGGAAAAGACAATGAAGGGAAAAGTAGCCAAGAGAATAAACAACAGTCCCTTTATGGTAGATAATTTTGATTACATGAAATTAAAAAGATTTTGCACACACATAAAAATGTAGCCAAAATTAGAGGAAAAGCAGGAAACTGGGGGGGGGGCAGGATTTTATAGCAAGTTTCTCTGATAAAGGCCTCATTTTTCAAATACACAGAGAACTTAGCCAAATTTATAAAAAATAAGACCCATTCCCAAATTCATAAATGGTCGAAGTATATGAATAGGCAGTTTTCAGAAGAAGACATCAGGGTTATAAATAGCCACATAAAAATGCTCTAAATCACTACTGATTAAAGAAATGCAAATTAAAACAACTCTGAGATACCATCTCACAACTCTTAAATTGGCTAAAATGACAGAAAACAAAAATGACAAATGCTGGAGGAGATATGGAAAAATAGGCATACTAATGGACTCTTGGTGGAGTTGTGAACTGGTCCAACCATTCCGGAGAACAATTTGGAGCTATGCCCAAAGAACTATAAAACTGTGCATACCCTTTATATTTATAGCAGCTCTTTTTGTGGTGGCAGAGAATTGGAAATTGAGATGCCCATCGACTGGGGAATGGCTGAACAAGTTATGGTATAAGATTGTGATGGAATACAAATGTGCTATAAGAAATGATGAGGGGGATGGTTTCAGAAAAACCCGGAAAGACTTATATGAACTGATGCAAAGTGAACAGAACCAGGAGAACACTGTACATAGTACCAGCAATATTGTAACAATTATTAATTGTGAAAGACTTAGCTACTCTTAGCAATACAGTAATCCAAGACAATTCCAAAGGACTCACAAAGAAAAATGCTATCCACATCCAGAGAGAGAACTGATGAACTCTTGAGTGTAGAATGAAGCATACTTTTTTTTCATTTACTTTTTCTTGCCCCTCCTTTTTTTGGCAATGTGGCTAATATGGAAATATACTCTGCACAACTTCACATGTATTATTGATATAATGTTGCTTGCCTTCTCAATGGGTGAGGGAGGGGAGGGAGGGAAAGAAAGAATTGGAACTCAAATTTTTTTAAATGAATGTTAAAATCAATAAAGTATAATTATTTTTTAAAAAAGACCCAAGAGGAATCAGACACCATGAAATATGGTGGAAAGAATCTGAAATTAGAAGTCAGGAGGCAGACTCAGGGCTGTCCTAGGCCCAGAGAGTCATTTAACCTCTGTGTATTCGTTTCCTCATCAGTGAAATAAGAATTATTACCCCCAAAAGCTACTTTTCAGGGATGTCATGAGTAGCAAAATGAATAGTGGTTGTGAAAGTGCTTTGAAAAAGCTACAGTGCTATCCAAAGAATGGTTATTATTCCTATAAATCAGGCATCATACCTAATGAAAACCAGGCAAGGGAGCTAAAGGGATTTTGACAGGTAACTCACAACATAAAATCGAGAGCATCTAAACCAACTCCTACATTTTATAGATGAGAAAACTGAGGGAGAGGGGAAGACTGATAGAAAAGTCCTTACCCAAGGTCACCTAAGTAGCAAGTGGCAAAGACTTGAGTTCAAGTCTGACGTTATCCTCACCAGAACCCTGTGTGAGAGGTTATGCAATTATTATTATTGTCATCACCATTTTACAAATGGAAAGGATCTAAGGTTCAGAGAAATGAAGCTGTGTATTTAGCTTTCATTCATTCATTTATCTGTTTATTTGACTCTTGGTAACTATGGCTCTTCTTTCCCTCTCTGTCTGTTGAATTCCTAACCAGTTTTAAAGCCTAGCTCAAATGACACCTTCTCCAGGAAGTCCTACCACTTTACATCCAGGTGTGTGCTGGAGCCAGCTGGAACCAGCTCTCGAGAGCTCATCGTTAAATTTTCAGTGTGAACATTTATGCCTCAGCAAATGCCACAAATCAGAGCTTGATTTATTGTTTTGTTGATTGTCTAGACTTAAGTGATAAAATGTTAACATTGCTGATTAAACTTAAAATTATGCTGTGTGTACGTCTCATTCCCTTGTCCAGGGCTGATTGTTAAACAGCGTACCACTGCCTATACCTCCCTGTAACTAACATCTTTCTTCTTTGGCCCTCATAACATGCTGCTTTTCCCTGAAGCCACCCATTATGTGATATTGTTTATTAGAGTTACCTGTGCTTTTGTAAACCTCCTATTAGACTATAAGCTTCTGGAGGGAAGATGTGATATTTTATTTAAATAAACTTTGTATCTTGTACAATTGATGTTTGTTGAATAAATCAATTCAAGATGGTGCTTTCAAACTTCTGATTAACATCCCCACATGTTCTGTTTTGCTCCTTAGTGAACCACATCCCCACCTTTGTGATTCTTACTCCAGTACATTGCCTGCAGGCCAGCAAGAGTTAAAGGGAAGGACTTTGGAAACAAAACTTTTCTCTGCCTCTCTAGTCCTTAGGGAAGGGGTGAGATGTTAGACCCCAACCAGAGAGAGGGTAGTTCTGCCTAACCTAGTGCTTTGCATAGATATGATGGGTAGTAGGGCATCTGGGTGGCACGGTGGATAGAGCACTGGCCCTGCAGGCAGCAGCACCTGAGTTTAAATCTGACCTCAGATACTATCTGCGTGACCCTGGGCAAGTCACTTACCCCCAATTGCCTTTAACAAAAGAAAATAAAAGATATAATGGGTAATGTTATCCATCCATAGCATGGAGAGGGGAGTTAGGTAGAATAGAACTGCTTGAGTGCTGGAGATAGAACAACCACTCTCCATTTTCATAAGCAATTTTTGAAAGTTACGGTAGCCAGAGAAATTCATCACCATGTGGCAAACCTAATGGTGAGCTTCTCTTAACTTAACGAGACCAGTCCTCAGATAAGGCCTTTCCATTGAGGAAGGAACTGTCAGAGCTGGTACCCACATTTGGCATAGATTTTAGCCACCTCTTTGCCACCCTGAAGTGTCAGAAGTGAAGGAGCAGCATTTTGGATTATCCCACTATTTTTATATCCCATCAAGCAAAGAATTCCATCCACTCACCAAAGTTCTATCCTATGTACTCTTCTCTCCTGTCCTCTCCTGTCCTGTCCTGTTCTTCTCCCTCTTCCTGTATGTATTTGTTGTTCTTTTGTACATTGTTATGTATGTATTTTGTTGTTCAGTCATTTCAGTTGTGTCTGACTCTTCATGACCCTATTTGGGATTTTCTTGGCAGAGATACTGGAATGGTTTGCCATTTCCTTCTCCAGCTCATTTTACAGATGAGCAACAGAGGCAAGCAGAATTAAGTGACTTGCTCAGGGTCACACAGCTAATAAGTGTCTGAGGCCAGATCTGAACTCAGGTCTTCCTCACTCCAGGCCCAGTGCTCTATCCACTGTGCCACCTAGCTGCCCCTATATATGTATACATACTTTCAGTGACCTCATTAGCTTCCATAGGTTTAATTCTCTTTCCTATGCTGATTATTCCCAGATCTGTATATCCAGCCCCAGTCTCTCCTGTGAACTACAGTCACACATTACCACTTATCTTCTGGAAGATTTGAAGCGGATATCCCAGAGTCACTTCAAACTCAACATGTCCAAAACAGAACTCATTATCTTCCAAACTTTCCTATTTCTGTCAAAGGCACCACAATTCCTTCAATCTCCCATGGTGTTATCCTCAGGTCTCCACTTTCCTTTCCCCATTTATCCAATCAGCTGGCATTTCTTACTGTTTTCACTCTCACATCTCTCCTATTAGACCCCTTCTCTATTCTCATACAGCTATCATTTGGGTTCAAGTCCTCATTTCCTCTCACCTTGATCACTGCTAATGGCCTTCTATCTCTGCTTCAAATCTCTCCTCACTCCAAGCCATTCTCCATATTGCTGTCAAAGTGCAGATCTCACCATGTCACTCTCCTCCTCAATCAATTCCAGTGGCTCCCTATTGCCTCTAGGATCTGCCTAATTTTCAAAGCCCTTGCCCTAACCTATCTTTCCAGCTTCTTTGTATACTACTCCCGTCCTATGCTCTCAAATCCAGCCAAATAGGGCTTCTCTACGTTGCACACATAGAGCATGCCATGTTAAAACTCTATTCCTTTGAACTGGCCATCCCCCATACCTGGAATTCACTCTTTCCTTTCCTCCTCCTCATAGAGGCCCTCTCTTCCATTTTCTACATAAAGCCTTTCCTGACCAACCCCACCCCCCAAAATGTTGGTAGCCTCCCTCCCTAACCACTTTCTAGATTACTTTCTTTATTTGAATTTATTTTCTTTTACTTATTCTTAATTACTTATTACTTATATATGTTCCCCCTTTAAAATATAAGGTTTTTGAGACTAGGGATTATCTCATTCTTTGTATTTTTTGTTCCTGTCATCTCTTAGCACAGAGTCTGGCACACAGTAGGTACTTAATAAACACTTCCTGGTTGATCGATTCCCACAGATAATTTAGAGCAGGCTGTATGATTCAATTTATCTGTTATGGTCTGAAAGAGAGAGGAGTTGTGACAGAGGAGGATGCTGGAGTTATGGCTTGGGTTCACATTTAACGTCATCCAATGCTTTATCTCCTTTTTTGCAAGGCTGCATGAGAAGAGTACCAAGGTAGAGGGACAGAATACCTGGGCCTTTGCTGGTGAAAGCCTGACGTTTCAGAAAAGGGAGCCCAGAGCTTTTAACCTGGATCCTGGTGCTCCGGGCTGTCTTTCCATCTACCAGTCATTTCACTTGGAATTTCCTTGAGATCAGACATGCTCATGCTCCAGCACTTAACTTGCTGTGTGACCTTGAACAAATCACATAACCTCTCTGAGCCTCAATTTCTTTAGCTATAAAATGGGGATGAAAAATACTTGTCATCATTACCTCAAAGAGTTGTTTCAGGGAAAGTATTTTGTAAACCTTAAAGCATTATAGATATTTGTTGTTATTGTTATTGTTATTATTGTTTTCATTCTTTGCTTCCCCAGGGAGCATAGCTACTCATTGAATCTGGAGTCTCAATAACCCCATGAGAAAGGCCTCCCCTCCCCTCCCCCAGCAGAATGGTGAGTGACTGAAATAACAATAAAAATTTTAAAAAACCCAGAGAATCAATAGAGAGAGAGAAGAGAAAGCAGCTTCACCTCAAAGCATATTTTAAAGCCACAATAAGTATAAGAGGGGAAAAAAAATCCAGGCCAGGACATGTTATGGATACTGAAGAGCACAAATCAATAGACCATTTTTTCATGGGTATGGGGTGCTGCTGTATATAAGGCACACCCACTCTTCCCCATAGGGTTCACAGGGCCCAGGCACCTAGAGACACAAGAAAGAAATGGGAGGGGGTGGTGGATGTGGGACGGACAGGGGAGCAGACTTTCAGTGGCCAGGAACATACCACAAGGTTCTTTAATTCGGGCAGGCCCCTATGCCAAAGGTTTGCATCTTGTATACACAACATTATGGTAGCTTCCAAGCAGTGTCTCTAGAAGATAAATTGGCCCCAGAAGGGACAGGGCTGGGTCCTTTCTCCACCGACAGCTCCCTCTCTGTGTATTTACTGGCCTAAGAAACATCCCGTCTCCTTATATAAATAAGGAAAATTTATGACAGTTTTCCTTCTTCTTTCTACTGGATGCTATCAGCAGGGCATTATAGGGAGAAGGCCCTCAGATTCCTGAAATGGATGTGGTGGAGCAGGAGGGGAGAGATTCTGTACTCTGGCCTCGGCTCTCCCTCTGTACTCCAAAGTCTCAGTGAAAGGCTGGTTTACAAAGGAAGAGAGGGCAGGATTAGGGTTGTGTAAGAGATTTTGGTGACTCGTTAGGGGGACATAGAGAAATCATCATTTGGGGATCCCAAAACACCGGCCCCTGTGACCTGGGAGTCACTGTGAGTATAAGAGGAAAACAAGTCAGAGCATAGGCATATTACTGGGCCCAAGGTGGCAGACAAAGATGCCTTCAGCCCCTCTTCAGCATAACTTCCCCAGAGTATGACATTTAAAGTAATTGGGTTCTTCTAAAATTTGGAGTACCCCTCACTCCTGCCCCAGCACTTATCAAAACCAGTTACTATCCATCCTGCTTTCAATCCCCATCTTCCTCTTCTCTCACTTTCTCCCCTCTGTCCCTCCCCACATAACAATATATCACCCCATCTCAACACCTCCCCTCTGTCAGAAAAGCCTGGAAAACCCCCTTCCTTTAAGGGTCTAAGAGGATCACCCCACTGGGGTCTGTCACCTATCTCAGAACTGCCTCGTTTCCATTTTCTCTGCTTCCCAATTTACAGCAGAATGACTTAAGAAGACCCTGGCTCTGCTCGATCCTAGCTGTGCAACCTCAGGCAAGTCACTTTCCATCTCTGGGCCTTAGTTTCCTTATCTATAATAAAGTGAAGAGTTGGATGAGATGACCTCTGACATTCTGCGATCAGAGCTGTTGATAGATGATCAATAAATGTTTGTTGATTGATTGGGATCAAATAATGCTGATGCCATTGATATGGAAAAACTGAGGTAGGGAGAGTCCTTTAGCTGTGACTCCCCACCCTCTTGTCACCCCCCCCCCTCCTCATGGGGTCAGGCAGAGGACACAGTTATCAGCAACCTTCTCAATCCTGGAAAATAACACACACACACACACACACACACACACACACACACACACACA
>NW_020952487.1:154630-222531 GCF_900497805.2 Vombatus ursinus
ACACACACACACACACACACACACACACACACACACACACACAAATGTGATTCTGGGGAAGAATGGGATAGTTGAAAGAACACCGAATTTGAATTTAGAGAATCTGGGATTGATTCAACTTGGCTCTTTTAATTTCTACCTATGTAAGACTGAAGAAATAATTTCATGTCTATGGGCCTTGATATATGTACAGTGTGTGTGTGTGTGTGTGTTTAATCTATAAATTGAGGGGATCGGATTAATCTTTTAAGGCTCCTTCCAACTCTAAATGCTATGATTTCAAAGCCCAGTGGTTTTACAGCTTCTGCAAGAATGATTCTTGGCTCAGAGGGCCTCTCTCCAGATAATAACAATTGACATTTCTGTAGCACCTTAAAGTTTGCAAAGTACTTTATATTCGTCACCTAATTTGAATCTCTGGACAACTCTGAAAAAACTACTACAAGTATCACAAGCTTCATTTTACAAATGAAGAGACTGAGGTTCAGACATCATCCAACTAGTATATATCTGAGAGGGGTTTGAACCTGGGGCTTCCTGACACCAAGTCTAGTATGCCCTGCTTTCTCTCCACAGCTCTTGCTCCTCTAACCACTTATTCAGACGAATACCTAGTGTTAAGAAGACAGATCCTTCCCCACCTAAACCAGTGTCCTGCATTACACCCCAGAATTCTTTATCCCCCTCCAGCCACCTTTTTCACTGAGTTGTGAACGTAGCTCCCAGCCTCCATTCTGTGCCCCTTCCCTCCATCGTGTTCACCTCTTCTCCCCACTCCCACTGTCCCTGACATCTCCTACAGTCAAGTCTCCTCATCTTCCCACTGAGTGTGGCTCCATTGACAGAGGGTCTAGGATTACTTGAAATAGTAATAAAAGTCAAACTGAGTGATCAGCAAAATCTGCTTCTTATTTAAACTTCCTCACTTCAGCCTTTCCCATTCTCAGACTTCCCTCAGATCACACCACTCACCTGAGATTTTCCCCTTTCCTCCCCTCCATGACAACCCATGGTTTCTAACTCCTGCCCCCTACAACCTTGAGCCACAGATTTCCTCCTGGTAGTTTTCCCTGACAGCTCTTCCATCTCTCTCCCTCCCTACCCATGCCTCCAGCCTCTTCCTGTTTCTTTGGCATTTCAGGATATAGTTCTGTTCAGTATTAAACTGGGAGCTCCTCATATGACCCCGACTCCTCCGTCCCTCTGGGCCCCCTCTGCCCAGCATCCAGGACAGGGTTTCCTGGATTGTCATTCTACCTCTACCAAAGAAAAAACGTGCTAGATTAAGAATGCTAGAGGGAAGCTTAGCACAGTGCCTAGCACATAGTAGCATTTGCTAAATGCTTTGATTGACTGATTAAGAAAATTACATTCCGATCACCATGGGTCAATGATCAGGGATGACATTACCCTCATTGATGCTGGTTCCTTCCAACCCTGGCTTCCTCAGGATGAAAAGAGAAAGGAAGATGATGCCCTTTATTGAGAGGACTAAGAAAGGAACAACTTTCTAAAAGTCATACAGCAAAAGTTCAAATTGAGGGGCAGCTGGGTGGCACAGTAGATAGAGCACTGGCCCTGAAGTTAGGAGGACCTGAGTTCAAATCCAGAGCCTCAGACCAAACACTTGATACTTCCTAGCTGTGTGACCCTGGGCAAGTCACTTAATCCCAATTGCCTAAATAAATAAATAAATAAATAAAAAGTTCAAATCGAGCCTTAGGTACTTACTGTCTTGACCCTGGGTAAGTCACTTAACCCCTGTCTGCTTCAGTTGCCTCAAAACTAGAACAGGAACATATTAACATCTACCTCCTAAAGTTGTTGGGAGGATAAAATGAGATAATAATTGTAATGTGCTTAGCACAATGTCTTGCACATAGTCGGCACTTAATAAATGCTTCTTTCCTTACAAAAAAAGGAAAGGAACAATGTATTCATCCCACTCCCAGACCACAGGATCACTTTCTCCCTGTTTTCTACTTTTCTCTTTTTCTTTTGGTCCCGGAAAAGGAACTTTTTTGGAAAAATCGACTCTGAGAACAAAAACTGTGCTGTCCGTTGGTCAGGGCTGTGGGCCCACCTATGTAACTATTTGGATTCCCAAACTGCCTGAGATCATTTCATTCTTGCCTCTGCTTCCTACTGAAAAGACCAGGAGAGGTCTCTTTTTGTCTGTAAGAAAGAGCATAACCCACTTTGGGTCACCCACCAACCATTATATCCCTTCAGCAACCAGGGCATTATTTCTTGTGTCTAACCTCAAACTTTCCTGATATAACTTCTAATCTCTGTCCCCCTCTGAGGTCCTTAGCACTCACAGTAATGGCTGGCAATAGTACTTGAGTCCATGAAAAGCAGTTTAAAGATATTATTTCATTTGATTCTCACAACATTCCTGTGAAGACTGGTATGATGGGTGCTATCATCCCCATTTTACAGATAAGGATATTGAGTCTGGGAAAGGTTAAGTGACTTGCCCCGGTCACATACTTAGTAAATGTCAGAACACAGACTTGAACTTAGATTTCTTCTCACTTCAAGTGCTACTCTTTCCATTCCAACAAATCTTGTGGATCATAACCCTTCTTGCGGATGAAAATCTGCCACACCCACTGACCACTGACCAGCCTGATCCTGTTCTCATCTGTCTCTAGTTGTGGGTTGATGAGCCAGAGGAGCCCTCGCCCCCCCCCTGCCCCCCCCAAAAGATGAACCAAAGCTCCCCCAGCCTTCTCCTATAGGAAGTCAACAGATGGTAAACCCTTCTTAACAGCTCAAGAACCAGATGCCTTCTCCCTAATGAGCCACCCTTCTAGGACAGGTCCCCCAAATCAATATAAGGGCACTAAAGTTCATGAAAAGCTATAATCCCGAGCCTGCAAGTGCCCTGCAGAGATCACTAGTGTCAATCCCATTTTTTACTCTAGATGGGAATATAGCTTGTAAGAAGATGCCACCATTTTCCTAAGTCATCCAATTTAACAGGTTAAATCTCCCAGATTTGAAGTTGTTCCTTAATTTTAACTACAACCCTCTCTTTTTCCCTTGCAGACAGTCTATTTCTTTCTATTTGGCACTCAAGGGAAAGGGGGAACCATCAGGTTTCTATTCTCTGTAGAAAAAAAAAACTTTCTAGTTCCCATCCTCCCCCTCCCCTGGATTGGATCCCAGCTCCTTCCATTTTCTTCATACAGTCTTTTCCCCCATCTTTTCTAATCCTTCTTCAAGTCCCTCGTTTCTTTAGCAGAGCTCTGTTCCTCCCCACAGTATCCCCTACAACCCTTGCCCCTCTTGTCTCCCCTGCTTCCTGCAGTCTCATTTCTTCCTTTGTACCTGGACAACCAAGGACCCCTCAGCACCTGTCCTAATTAAGCCCTGCTGCAGTCCTTCCCCCTGGTACTATTAGAGACCATGCACCTGTCCTCATAGTTCTGCTTATAACCTGCTCCTCTCTCCCTAAGTTTCTGATAGACAGTCTCTCCCCCTCCCCACCAAGTCCCCAAACCTTTCCTTTTAGTGCCCCTTCATCATCTGATCTTTTGCTCTCAAGGCCAGGATGGAAAATCAACTAGTTGGGCCCTCTACTTTGGCCCCCATCTCTAGCCTCAGCCTAACCTTCTCCTCCACCCCCACCCCCAGCCTTGTTCTTCAGCAGAGCTAATGGAGTCTGGCCGTGAGGGTCAGAAAGAAATCCTGTTCTCTATTCTTTCCCCAACCAACCTCTTCCCCTTTCCCTCATGGCTCATCAGGAAAGAATGGGAGAAGAGAACTAAAGTACAGTGTGTTCATTTAATATTAACAAATTGAAATGAATTCTTTTAATGCCAATTAACTTGGAGCAGTCCCTTTTAATAGTAACTTAGATTCATATTTCAGAGCAGCAGAACGTGGAGCTGGCCAAATGTGACCAGAATGTCAATGTGAAAGACAGGAGGGTGGAGGGCAGAGAGGGGGAAAATTAGTTTCACTTGAACAGAGTTTGAAAGGTTTGAGTAAGAGTCTCTCCAGCGGCTAGTACAAAGTCTTCTTCTGAAACTTTATTGTGGTTAGCATGAATGATACTGTATTTTTGTGGTTAGGGTTCATTTTAACATACCATATTTATATAATTTGCATCATATTTCTTAACCATAACCACCACAATAACCAGAAATACTGCTTCTTAAGAAGTGGGTTTTGTTTTAAAGTGAAATACCTCAAGGTTTTGAGGGGGGTAGAACATAATGTTCCACTCCTAACCCTATTCTTTTGTTGGTTCAAACCTGGAGTAGCAAGTCAATTTCTCTTCCACACTCCTTCCTCAGGGGTAAGAGAAGCAAATTGTTAAGTCCCAAATAAATAGAGTTACTTTTGATCACCAAAGTAGGAGACACATATTACTGACAGTGACAGGGAGACCAGGACAGAGAAACAAGCAACACAACAGTAGCTGACATTTTGAAATAAGGTTGCCCAAGTCCTTAGAACCTAGAGATCCATTGGGGTGGATCTCAGCTAGGACTGGCCCAAAGGAACATCTCACTTCAGTCCTGGCTTGTAAAGTCTGGCAGCTGGGGGTGGGGGGTGGGGAAGGAAGAAGGACTTGGGGTTTGGTCAAAAGTGAGATGTTACCTTCTAAGGGGGAGTCTTTTCTCTTTCTCTCTTTGTCTCTGTCTCTCTCACTCACTCACTCACTCACTCACTCACTCACTCACTCACTCACTCACACACACACACACACACAGTTAGGATTGGGGATGAGAGGGAGAAGAGTGATGAGTAAAATTATGTTGGAAAGAAGCAGAGGAAAAGAACATGGGAGCCGGTCACACTGGGCTCCTGTCTAGGCAAAGATTGCAAGAAAGGAGAGGAGATAGAGAAAGACAGAAAAGAGGTTAAGGGGAAGAGAAGTGAAGAGATGTTTACTAAAATAAATCTCCTCCCCCAACACGAAATTACTCGAAACACAAAGATGTGATCTCTTTTCCCAGAAGTCAGATTTGTAAAAGAAATGAAACTAAGGAAAAGAGGGATTAAAAACAACGAAATAAAAGAGAAAAACTGATGGTGGCTGAGGGGGGGTGAAATTTACAAAAGAGAGAAAAACACAAGCATCTTTTAAGAAGGCTTGAAATTAGCTACAAGATGGCAATTTTAGTTAACCAATTCCCCAATCGTCTCCCAAAAGAAGCGATCTTTCTTGTCCAAGAGATAAATTAAAACACACCAAAACAAAACACAAAAGGTAAAGTGTCTCTCCCCACTCAGATGACAAAAAGAGGTGACACGTGCCAAAGCTTGAAACTTGGGGTTGAGGGGGAAGGAGGAGAAAGTAGTGAACTTGGAAACTTCCCAAAATATTATTGTTCCAAATGACCGAAGAGATCGGCGGGAAAGATTGGAGAAAAAAGAATGAACTTGACATCTCTAAAGAAAGGAAACTTAGAAAACTAAAATGAAACCGATATCTGAAAAGAAAAAAAAACACCTCCAATGAGAAATAAACTATTCCTCCGAGAGAGGAGTGAAATGAAATTTATCGGAAGAGTGAAAGTTACCTTCAAACGGAAAGATGAAATAGAAACAACTAAAATGTTTACAAACATTATCCCCAGCCTGGGGGCGAAACTGACCGCCAAAGGAGATGTTCTCTACCCCTACCCCACACCCAAAGGAAACTTAGAAACTTGGAAGTGAAATATATTAATGGGGGATGGCGTAGTTTGCAGGTGTCTTGGGAGGGCCCCCAGAGCCAAAGTGAGAGGTACGGGGCGGGGGGGGGAGGGGGTACATGGCTTACCTTGCTCGGGAGCCGATGCATCTTGAGAAGGGGAGTGGGCTAAGGAAAATATAGATGGGGGGAAGGGGGTAAGAAAGCAGGTTAAAGAAGCGAGGTGTCCAGGGACTTCGTGAGTAGGGAGGAGAAACGGGGATGGGGGGCGGGGTACAGAGTCTCTACCCCACTCTTTGCCCACCTCCCTCCCTCCCTCCCTCCAGCTCCCAGGCCGAGAAAGCTACTGAAAGTTACAAATTGCTTCCATTATTAGCTCATCCCAGGCGGCTTGGTCATTGGTCAGGACGGGATCACGTGATCCCCCTTACCAATCGATCGAATTTCTTGTTACAATTCTCTGTCCCCCGGCTCCTGGGAGGGAAGGGGGCGGGCGTTCGGTGTTTCTGGGATTGGGGGGATGGGGAGGCGAGGAGGGGGTCCCTTAACCCCCCTCACCCTCCCTTTTTGCCATGTCTGGATTATGAGCGCCGCCCCAGAAGGGGTAGAAGGAATGCTTGGGGCTAGGGCATACCCTGGAGGGCCGAAACTGGAGAGGCAGAGAGACGTCGCTAGGGACTCAGACTCCATTCAGTCCAGCCCTCCTGGGCCCACTGGCCCGGTTCGTCATACCCTATACAACGCCCTTTCTACTCCAAGCTATCCCCGAGAGACCTCTCTGCCTCGCTTTCTTACTGACTTGGGTTGCTCCTCTCCGGGATACCTTGCTGCACCTCCCTACTTGGGCGGGGGTGTGGAGCTGTATTCACCCTATATCTTAGGCCGCTATGCCCGCAAGGAAACCGACCAGGGGCCAAGTGAGCGAAATTCCTTGGACCCTTGGGGAGACTGTCAAACTTTTGAATGGATGAAAACCAAGAGGAGTACGTCCAGAGCAGGTGAGCTGGGGACTGGTAGGGTGTTACAAGGAGAGGCACACGTTGAAACACCATTTCCACTCCTCAACTTCCACTCTTATATCGGGGTGCAAAAAATGGTCCAGTTAGCAGAGCATTGACTGCTGGGTTGGTGGAGAGGAGGGTCGGCATGTGCCTGCTTTACGTGGGGGAAAGTAACAGCCTTGAAGTTTTAGTCTTAAGTGGGAGGGTATGGTATACGACAGGAAAATGAAGGCATGATTCTAGAGACTGAGAAAAGAGAAAATGAGAAAATTGTTGGAGGGAAAGGGAAAGGGGGGGGCAAATTGAGAGGGGGACACGAAAACTGGTTCTCTCGGGTATCCTGCCAGGAACTTGGGGGAACTTTTCTGAAGGGAAATAGAGACTGGAGCTTATTCGTTGGTTTTAAAGTTTAAAGTGGGCGGAGGAAGTGGAAACTTTATCGGCTATTACTCAATTTTTATTTCAGACACTTAAGGATATTACTTTATGTTGGTTCTGGCCTGTTAGTTTTTTAAATGATTGCTAATTTTCATTGATAAATATTCCCTTAGTAGAAGAGTTGCCTCCGGGGCTATCCCTAAAGGTCCATTGAGATCTCTACTGGGGGGCCAGAGTTTGTGTGTGTTGGGGAGGGTTTGGGGGGGAATTGAAAGATTAAACTATAGTAAATAATCCGGGACTGAGTTTCTAGGCTCACCCCAATTGAAACAAAGTTCACTGTCCTGGACCTCCCTAAGGAAAGCTTCACAGTCCCCACTGGCCTTCTCTGCTGGGTCTTTCAGTACGAAAGGGGGACTCTGTCCATTTATTAAATATCAACTGGGTTGGGACGGTTTGGGTGGGTGCTTGATTCCCCAACACCTCTGAGATAAATATAGAGTAATCGGAAGAACCAACATTTCTAAGTTTAGTTCGGGGTAATGATCCTGTCCCCCTCCTTCCACACCTCTCCCCTGACTCTTTTTCCCTACTCTTTTTAACTTCCAAGATATGTGAGGGGAAAAAAAAAACAAACAAAAAAACAACCTGCCTAGAGAATCAGTCAGATTCAGGTTTCTCTCTTGGAAAAAAAAAATTGATGAGATTGGAGGCAAGTCTGATACTATCGGGAAACCAAGGTCAGGAGAGTTCTAAGGCTGAAGGTGGGTGCGAAAGGAACCCCGAATCATGCAGGTTTGGAGTCTGGGGCTCGAGGTTGGCTAAACACCTTGCCCTCTTTCCAGTGTCGCGGAAGCTACACTCAGTGAACTTTACGTGGGGCGTAAAAGAAGTCCGCTTACGGCTGGGACGGCTGAATGGGATGCCCCCTAGTTTGGGATTTGAGGGGGAGGGGGAGAGATCGACAATACACACCCAAATGGAAGGGAAATTTTTGCCCAGTTCCCCATGGGGACTCACGTCTCAAAAGGCTTTTGAAATTCTAAAGCGGATGGGTGGATAGATGGATAGACAGATGGAAGGACATGTGGATTAAAAAAAAAGAAAAAAGATTTTAGAGAAGAAAGAGGATGAGAAAGGGGAAGGAAGGGAGAGAAAGAGGAGCAGAGAGAAAAGAAAAAAAAAGGAAAGGACACTAAGAGAAAGAGAGGAGGGGGAGACAAGCCCCCGATCTCTCTTTATTCCTGGAGACGATCCCAGGGCCATTAGACCCAGCCGGCCTCTATCGCTTTGTTTTTCTGTTTTGGTTTTCGGTTCATTTTCGGACTCAGACCCTGAGCAGGGCTAAAGGAGGAGGTTGTTACCCATCCCCGAGAGGACGTGAAAGTTCGCCTCTAGCAAAATAAACGGTTACTATGATAGTTGTTATTGTTTCTAAGGATACTTAATAACAAAAAACATTTTGAAAGTGAGGCTTCTTCCTGTCCATAGATAAAGAAAACAATTCACCCTACGGCGGAAGGGAGAGTCGGGGGAGGAGAACCTATTGGCAGCTAATGAGGCTGTGGCCCTGGCCCGCAGGTTTGGGGAAATTTCTTTTTTCCATTGACTCCTGAGAACACCGATATGAGAACTGGCCCAAATACTTAGGGGCTTTCTTATGAAACTAGCTCTAGACTTCAGATTGAAACAAATAAATGTAAATAGAGTGCTTTTGTACCTTCTTTTATTAAGTCAAAAATCCATCACACTATGCAGCCCCAGTGGATCACGTGATCCAAGACCCCATTACTGTGTAGTAGAATGATTAGTCCCCTCCCTGAATCCCGTGGCTAATGTGGACTTCGGAGAGGAGGCAGCTGTCTTCAGGGATGAATGATGAGGCAGGATCGACTAATAGGTTTGGAGAAAGGCATTGAGACTCCCCCTCCGTGCCAGCCCCCTGGCCCCCCACTTCTGGCCATTCCTTATAGCTATCTATTTGCACTTGGTCCTTTTTTCCCAAACAAGTCCCCAAGCCCCTTAGAAGCACCAAGTTTTCTCTCTCAATTTTTACTGGGATTTAAGCTGGATGGCTTTGGCAAGTTCCCTTTCCCTCTAAGAAGCTCTATGGTGGTGGTAGTAGTGACCTAAACCTGCAGGGGGTAAAGCGCAAAGTCTGGAGCCCAAGGACAATGAGTCTAAGATTCTTTGAGACTTTAAGAACCTAGGCACGGGATGGATGGGCAAGATGGAGAGCTTGGGGAGGGGAGGGCCTTGTGAGGAGAAGGAAATAAGGCAGAGAACCGAAAAATGAGAGGGCTTCGAAGTAGTGAATCAAAAATACTGCGACTAAAAAACGAAGAAAGACAGGGAAAGGAAATTTTAGAAACAGCTAAAAGGGGAGATAAGAAGAGAAAAGGTAGCTAGAAGGAAAGGATAGAGGTGTGGACCAAACTGAGAGAAAGAGGGAGAAAACGGAAGGAGAGGAGCAGGAAGGGACTTAAGAGATGGGGAAAAAGAGAGGGAAGAAAATGCGTGTGACAGGAAAATTGAAAAGAGAAAGAAAATTAGGAAGGTTAAAACCTCTGCCCATATATCTGTAACTGTATATAATACATAATTTTAAAATATATAAAAGCTACTTATAAAATAAACATACAGAAAATGTAATGCATCCATAATATATAATACAACATATTTTAAAAGGCAGAAAGACAGAAAAAGAAAGAAAAAAGGAATTAAGAGAAGGAAGGAGAAACTGACAAAAAAGGAGGGGGGAGAAGGAGAGGAAGGGGGGAGAGAGAGAGAGAGAGAGAGAGAGAGAAAGAAAAAGAAAAATTGATTTTATTGGGAAAGGGTTGCTGGTGGTTACTGGGATTCAGTATGCTGCCTGCTCCCTGGGGCTCCTGTGGCTGGGTCATCTCAAGCGTTGACTCTTTTCCTCCTCTGTGCCCAGCGAAGCCTGGAGGGGACAGCAATTCTGGGGAGCCCGAGGCAGCAGCAGCAGCAGCAGCGACGGGCAGTCCCTGGACCAGCTTCTCTACCGAACAACTGACTGAGCTGGAGAAGGAGTTTCACCTGCAGCATTATCTGCCCAGGGCTCGCCGAGCAGAAATGGCATCTGCACTTCAGCTTAGCGAGACTCAGGTCAAGATCTGGTTCCAGAACCGGAGGATGAAGCAAAAGAAGAGGGAAAAGGAGGGGCTGGGTGGGGACTGGGTTCCCTCCGATGCCCCTTCCCTGGTTTACTTAGCCAACACAGTGCCCCTCACTCCCACTCGATGACACTCTTAAGCACCCCTACCCACTCCTACTGGTGATTTGGGTAGCTAAGACAAGTAGCATGTTTGTGTGTGCAGAGTAGGGCTCTCTGAGCCTCAATGGGCTGGGAAACCGGGATGGCCCTGGCTTGTGTTTTTAAAATCTGACCAAGACTGGTTGGGGAGGTAGGGATAGACTTACCAAGTTGCTGAAATTCATATACCCCTGAAACAAATAATTCTCCCAGCCTCCTGACACCATACCCTTCAAAATTAAGGTGTTTCTGATACCATAGAATCCAATAGTTTTGTATCTGGTTCAGGTGGAACTATTTTTAAAATCCTGAAGAATACAAGAAGGTGTGTGTGCAGTGAGGGCGAGGGGTGTGGATGGGGAATAGAAGTGAGAACCTTGTAGTTAATGGAGGAAAGGAAAATCTCTAATCTAGGTATATATCTGTATTCCACTTAACACACACTTATTTGCAGCATGGCTTTCCATTCAGCCTCTCCAAATGTATAATAAATACCTACACAATACTCTACAATACACTATTATACAATATTATTTACTGGATATCCAGTCATCTCCCTGCAGAATGTATTTTCTGTGAATTGTCCACCTTTTTCCTAGATTCCTTAAGTCAATTTAGGCTCTGGGTGACTGCTTTCCAACTAAGTCCTAGGATCCTGAGCAGCCCATCACAGCCCCCAGCCTGGGTCCCACCATCAAAGCTAATCACTTCCACTGGGACCATGAGTCTTCAGGGTAGTGAGACCCTAGATCCTGTGGGACCACACTAGGATGGTGAACCAGTGCCAGAAAATGCCAGTGCTTATTATGATGCATGATTTATCAGGGGCCCTCTCTTGTGCTGACCATCCCCATGCTTACCTTCTACATTCCCAGAACTGTCCAGGCTCCAGCACTCCCTCCCCGAAACCTCCTCTCCCCACTCCAGCTACTCTAGCTGCCTAAGCTTTCTAAGAAAGAACTTGTTTACTCACTCATAAATAACCTCATCACCCAACCCCAAACTAGAGCCCCATTATTTATTTTCATGTTCCAAGAGGCTTTTCTATGTGGCCTCTGGGCAGGATGAAACAGACGCTGCCTATTAACAATTAATTACACAGACTGCAAATATTGGGATTTGGAGAGAGCCTACTGGAAATTGAAAGCTCTGGTAATCACGAGCAGGGTGAATAGGACTGTTTGTTGTAATCATTGTCATTACGCTTGCTTCTGTGTCACCTTTTTATCTCATCTCTGCTCCTCAGTTTAGCCCAGGAAATCCTTCTCCATCATAACCTAGCCAATGTAGGCTATTACACATATGGCTCATCCACAGTAGTACCCAGAGTGCTATGTCTAGTACAGTTGGGACACTGTACTATATCTAGGGCTCAGCAGGGACTTGAAGGCAGACAGCCATGCCAGTGGACTTATTTCCACATTTCAGATGCATTTCATGGACCCTTTTTCTTGAAAATGGACAGACAAATCAATTCACTGCTTTGAAAACCATTCCCAGGGAAATATTATATGTAGCAGGGAAGATGGTTATCCACAGGTCTGAACCAGAGCTCAAACATCCCAGTATCCATGCTATACTGTTAGGAGTTCCCTCCCTATTCCTATTTGAAGATCTGGGAACCTGCCTTAAAATTCCCTGCTGAGGGTGACTCCAAACCCAAATCAAGACAAAGCAGGCAACTTCATCTTTGATTTTGGAGATCAGAATACAGTGGTGTTTATTCCCCACCCCTAGCTGAATCCCTGCCCCTTGGTGCTGCTAATAGAATGGAATGGTGATCTCCTAACTCTGGAATATGGGCCAGGAACAAATTCAAATCCTCTACAAGGAAAAGGACAAAAGCCCTTGCATTCCAACCTGGCCATTGATCTGTTTTGAAGGACCTTAGGAGTCAAAATTGCAGCCATAATTTCCTAATTGGTCTAAAATAGGCATTTCATATTTGGGCCAAACCCCTGGTTTCTCATGGTGAGAGGTGAAGAGCAATGTTTAAAAAGATTTCTCAACCTCCTCACCTAGGTCAAACCGGTAGAGATTCGAGAGTGAAAGACTAGGGATTTTCAAAATATAGAAATCATGTCTACCTCTGTTGTTTTTTTTTTAATGACTATCAAAAGTATTTTTATGGGTTTGGAGGAGGGAGGGAAGGAAGGTCCAAGTGTGATGTGGATAAAATAAATGTGGATGTGGATAAAATAAAATAAAATGATGGGACTTAAAGTTTGGTTTGAATTTTGGTAGTGCCGGATTAGAAAATTTTGTTGTCTTACCAACAAGGCTGGGTTTCCTTGCCCTGAACATATTCTATTGGTTGGAAAATAGAAAAGATTTTTCTAGGCTGGTTAAATGAGAACTGGGCTATGTGAACCTATTCCCATCCTTTTCCCTGTTATTTGGGATTAGCTGGAAAAATGAAAGACCTCAAAGTGAGAGGGTTGGACTCATACTTGGAGATTTGAGACAGAAGGTAGAGAGACCTTGGAATGAAGGAGAATTGTTAATTTATCTTCATGTTTGTGGGGGGTGTCTTTGTGTGTGTGGGGGGGGGGGTGGTTAGTGCCGGGAAGATAATGGTGTGTCTGTATGGGAGTAATCTATTTAAATTTTCTTGCACCTGTGTAAGTGCATATCAAGGTGACAGGAAGGGGATGGGTTCAGGTTTGTTTGAGATCTTGTGAATAGGTGCCTCTGAATAGGATGTATGTGTGTACCTGTGTCAGAGTATTTAGGGATGGTGTGTGTGTGAGTGTGAGACTATATTTCTGAGTGTGTGCTACTGTGTGTGTGGATCAAGATACTTCTGTGCATCTCTGTGTGAGGACCAGCTGAATGATTATAAAATTACAACACTCCTTACAGAAAATCCATATCAGCCTCTGCCTTTCACCCCCGACCTCCTGACCTCCGATGTGCCCGAGGACAGAGCTGACCCGGTCACTGCCTCTCCCCAGTCAATGAGTCTCTAGCCATTAGCATAAAACATGAATCTGTTGGCAGCTTGACAAATTATAACTTCCAGCCTGAGTTTTGCCAACTGGCTTGCTCGGCTGCTGTCTATTTATCACTGGAAATGGTAAATCATAAGAATCCAGATGACTTAATTATTCAAATCCAGGATGGAGAGGAGCTGCAATTGAGTCAATCTCAAGCCCTGGGCTTTGGGGAAAGGGATGGAAAAACAACAACAATGTTCTACTCTTAAGGGATGTGAGAGGCAGGCAGGCAGTGAGAGCCAATGCAGTCCCATTGTATCTGATCCAATCAATGCCCCCGCCTCCTCCTCTGCCTCCTCCCTTCCCCACCTTCTCCCCCTTGTTATTCTCTGCAGCCTGCCCAGTCTTTCTCTTTCAGATTTCTTTCTAGTCATTCTCGATCTTAACTTTTCCATGTCATCCTTTCTGACTTCTTGGAAATCCTCATGTCCCTCCCTTGTGGTTATTGGAGCCACTTTTTGACTTTACTTTTCATTCATTTGTGGTCTTTGGACTCTCTCTCTCTCTCTCTCTCTCTCTCTCTCTCTCCCCCATCCCCTCCCCTCCCTCCCTCCATTCCTCCCTCTCCTCCTTATGTGTCTTGCTCTCCATGTCTCCATTTCTCTCCATTCTCTATGCCAATGAGTCAACATCAAATTAGTGGGTTTCTCTGTATTTGTACCTATCTGCAAACATTTCTGTGTGCATATTAATGTTGTTGTGTGCCTATATTAGTTCTATATGTGTGCATCTCCCAGACAAGTCCTTGTCTTTCAACAAATGACAATGTCCCCACCAGCAGGACACTTGGTGAAGCAACCCCCACAATATGATCAAGTCCATCCTCGTGGCCCTTAAACATTGAGACCACAGACTACAAACACTTTTTATTGCATTATATAGAAACAGAGCCTCCTCCCTTCATAGACCATACTAATGCCTCCCAAGACTCACTTTTTGGGGGGTCTTTAATAAGTTTTTATTTCTTTTTACATCACAGTGACTTCTGGAAACAATCTTCCTCCACACCCCACACCCCAAAAGTGAATCATCCCCACCACCAATAGGAAAGAAAAATAGTCAAATGAAAACACTCTACAGTAACCATATTTGACAATATTCTTCCTTAATAGTCCTCTGCCTCTCTACGGAGGAGAAGGTATGGATGCTTCATTATTTGTTCTTCGGGACCTTTCCGGCTTTTCAAGTGCTCAGAATTTAGCTTCCTCCTTCCTTCCTTCCATTCTTAGTGATCTTTTCATTTACATTGTCGTAGTCATTGTTTATTTTATTCTTTTGGTTCTCCTCATTTCACCCAGCATCAATTGGTACAAATTTCCCAGACTTACTCTCTGGACTCTAACCTTCAACTACTTTTTGTATCTCCAGTGCTTAGCACAGTGCCTGACACACAGTAGGCACTTAATAAATGTTTATTGAATGAAAGCTCTCATCTTTTCCTCTCTTCTCTTCAGAAGTTGGGGAGAGATGTGTCTAGATAAGAGATCTTGCCTGTTGCTCATCCCTGGTGCCTAATTGTCACACTTATCCACCTTATTTCTACCCTCACCGTGTCCCAATCCAACTCCGTGCTTTTGCTGTGCCCTCTGGAGTTCTCCTTATCTATAATCAAATTTCTCTTTATTTTTCATCTTTTCTTCTCATGGTCCTCCTAGCTTCTGGAAGTCACCAAGACTTTATTCACTCCAGTTGACATTGCATCTGATGACATCCTTTCCAGTACTAGTTGCCGGGTTTTCTCATACTGCCGCATCCCCCAGTTTGCTGGTCCTAGAAAGGGAGCAGGAATACTTCTTGCTTCCCATTGCCACCTCCAGATTCTCTCTCTACTAACATTAATTAGTAGCTCCTCCTCTGATTTCACTATATCCAAATATATCACCCAGTTCAGATGCTGGTGACTGTTTCTGCTGATTCCCAGGACGGTCTTCCTCCTTTCTCAACACATTCAGTGCCTGGCTCAGTCTTCCTGTCAATTTCAACTCCTGCCCTCTTACTAGGAGACTTCCACATAACTGATGGTGTTCCCTCAGAAACAATCACTTCCCTATGCCTTATCTACTAACAGCTGTGACCTATTCCTCCACTCCACCTGAGTTACACAAAAAGGTGGTAACACCATTGATCACCCACATTGATCCTACTTGGAGGACTCAACTTTCTTTATCTGACTATAATCTATCATTCCATCTTTATGCCTTACTCTTTCCAAACCTATTCTTCATCCTCACTGTGACCTCCAGTTCTTCCACACATACATTCTTTTCCAGACCACCCCACCCCCACCCCATTCAGGTTCTACTGGCCCTCCTTTCTGATCTTGAACCCTTAGGAAACCAGTTTTATTCTCCTCTCAAAAACCATACCCTGAGGTAGCTAGGTGGTGCTATGCTTAGAACACTGGCCCTGGAGTCAGGAGGACCTGAGTTCAAATCTGACCTCAGACACATAACACTCACTAGCTATGTGACTCTGGGCAAGTCACTTAACCCCACTTGCCCCACAAAAAAAAAAAAAGAAAAAAAAAACAACCATGCCCTAATGCTGCTCAAGGCTTTGCCCTGCAAGGCCCCAACCTTGGATTAAGCCCACCCTCTTCCTCCTCTGCTCCTATGAACATTCTGCTGGATGGAGCTGGAGGAAATCACACAAATCATTCAGACTGGGTTCACCACAAATTTATGTTACTTAATCTCATCTGAGCCCTCACTACAACATGGAAATCCTTCTACTCCTCCCTAATTGATTCTCTATCCCACTGACTACAGTGGCTGCTCAAGACCTTCTTTTCTCTTGCCTTAAGTACCCAGTAGCACTCCCTTCCCCCACCCTCCAGGTTTAGGACTTTGCCTCTTTCTTCATAGAGAAAATCAAGGCCATTCACTATGAGCTCCCTTTTCTCCCCTTCTCAATTCACAAAACTTTGACATCATTCCCTGCTATTTTCTCCTTTACTCCTGATTCTGATGAAAAGGTGGTCCTTCTTCTTACATGTAGACTTGCTGCCATCCCCTCCAATTTCCCCTAGTAGATTGTCCCCACTATTTTCCCCTCTCTCTCATCTTTAATCTTTCCCTATTGGTTCCTTCCCTGCTGTATACAAACGTACCCAAGTCTCCCCCATCCATAAACAAACATTAGTATATCTCAGTTATTTATAATATTTACAATGATTCACAACTACCCTCGTGGGGCAGCTAGGTGGCGCAGTGGATAGAGCTCTGGCCTTGGAGTCAGAAGGACCTGAGTTCAAATCCGACCTCAGACATTTGATACTAGCTGTATGACCCTAGGCAAGTTACTCAACCCCGATTGCCTTACCAAAATGAAAATAAACAAATACATAGCTACACAACTACTCTCGTGGAAGACATAAATGGAATGCTAAATACAATGAATTTTAAGAATCAGTCACAGTCAATTCTACCAGACACAAATCCAAAGTGTGGATAGGAAAGGGACTATAAAGACAGATGAATATGTTAAAACTTTTATATTTTCAAACCACGGGGATGAAATTTCACTCACAGTTTGTTCCGGACAAGTAGGCAGCTTCAGTCAGAGCCAAAGGAAAAGTCTTAATTGCAGGCAGTCAACCTGGGGCTGAGCTCACTCTGCTCTGATACAGCTAACACATCTATATCCATAAACAAACAGACAAGCCCTCACTAGATCTGGCCATCCATATTAGCTATCATTCTATCTCTTTGCCCTTTTCTTCAGCTGAAGTCTTTAAGAAAGCCACCTGTACCTGGTACTGTCATTGCTTTTCTCTTTCTTCTTAACCCCTGGGAGATGGCTTCCAGACTTGTCATTCACTTGAAACTGCTCTCTCCAAAGTCACCAGTGATCTTTTCTTAGTCCTCATCCTGACTTACCTGTGGCACTTGACACTGCTGACCATGCTTTGCATTCTGGGATACTACTTTCTCTTGGTTTTCTACCTTGATAACTGCTCCTAAGTTTCCTTTGCTAAATCATCATCCCCGTCATCAAAGCTCTCTCTTAGACCCATTTCTCTCTTCTTTATACTCTCACACTCAATGACCTTTTCTACACCCCTGGGTTCAATCATGACGGCTCTGAAGATAACTCCTGGATTAACGTATTCAGCACAAGTTTCTCTCCTGACTCCGGGCCTGAATCACAAATTGCCTATTGGACATTTTGAACTGGATTTCCCATAAGCATTTTGACACATGTCTAATGATAATAGTAATAATTGGTAGTATTTATATAGTGCTTGAAGGTTTACATATTTATCACTTTACATATTTATCACTTTTCATTTTTATCACCATGACCACCTTTGGAGGTGGGTGCTATTATTCCCGTTTTACAGATGAGGAGACTAAGGCTTACTGATTTTAAGTGAACAGAATTCATTAGCTTTCCTCCAAAATTCACCCTTCTTCCAAACTTCCCTATTACTGTTAAGGGCACTATCATCTTTTCAGGCACCCAGGTTCAAAACTTTGGTATCACCTCAACGTCACTCCATGTATTTAATAAGTTGCCAAATCTTTTTTTTGTTTTGTTTTGTTTTGTTTAGGCAATGGGGTTCAGTGACTTGCCCAGGGTCACACAGCTAGTAAGTGTTATGTGTCTGAGGCCCGATTTAAAATCAGGTCCTCCTGAATCCAGGCCAGTGCTCTATCCATTGCGCCACCTAGCTGCCCCTAAGTTGCCCAATCTTATTTCTATCATTATAACTTCTCTTTGATATGTTCCCTTCTCTCCTTTCAGAGTGTTACCTTCCTAGTTCAGACTCTAATCACCTCTAGCATGGACTATTGAGATAGCCTTTTATTTGATCTCTCTGCCATATCTTTCTCCACACTCCACATTCTTGTCAAAATTATTTTCTTTTTTTAAAAATTTATTTATTTTTAGTTTTCAACATTCACTTCCACAAGATTTTGAGTTCCAAATTTTCTCCCCATCTCATCCCTCCCCCCACCCCAAGATGGCATGCATTCTGTGTACCCCTTCCCCTAATCTGCCCTCCATTCTATCTTTCCCCCCTTCTCTCTTCCCCTTTCCCTTCTATCAAAATTGTTTTCTTAAAGTGCTGGTCTGATCATGTCACACTCTTACTCTATAAACTCCAGTAGCTCCCTATTGCTACTAGGATCAAACTATTTGCCATTTAAAGCTCTTCACCACCAGGTGCCTTCCTATCTTTCCAGTCTACTTATTCCCCTCAATGCCAGTCTGGACTACTTGTTCCTCATATATGATTCTCCATTTCTCATACCCTTGCCTTTGCCCTAGCTGTCCCCCATGCCTGCCTGGAATGCTCTTTCCTCACCATCTGTACTCTAAAATGTTCTTCAACACTCAGCTCTAGCGCCATCTGCTGTGGGAGGCTCTCACAGCCGGCTTTTACCACTCCCACTCACTAATGTCCTCCTTTCCTAGGTTACCTTGTATTTAATTTGTAGACATCTTGTATATTCCGATGTATGTACACGCTGGCTTCATCATCAGGAGGGAGACACAGTTTTCCTTTTATCTTGGTGCCTGGCACATAGTAGATATTTAACAAGTCAAGTCAATAGCATTTAATAAATACCTTTTTTCCAAACACTGTGCTAAACGTTGAGATACAAAAAAAGACCAAAACCAGTACCTGCTCTTAGTCTAAGAGGAGAAACGATATACAACTACATTAAAAAAGAAGAAGCTATATATATGTGCTAACTTGGAGATAATGTTAGAGAAAAGCCACTCTCATTGAGGGGGATCAGGAACGACTTCTTGCAGAAGACAGGCCTTTAGCTGGAGCCAGAAGGAAGTCAGAAAACCAGAAGATAGAGATGAAGAGAGAATTCCAGGTATGGGGGACAGCCGGTGAAAATGCATGAAGAGTCTTGCTGGAGGAAGAGCAAGAGCGAGGGGGCCTCACTTGTTGATTGATTGAGCCCTCTTCCCCAAACATGAGGCCTGTGGGGTCCCTTTTGCGGAAGGCTGGCTGTCACCTGGGAATAAACTCACTCTGCAGATATATATGTTGCCCCCCCTTCCCCCAAACCCAGAAATGTGGTTGATTTAGGGAATTAGGGGTGTGGAGAGGTCAGGATCAAGAATCAAAAGCCTGTCTGAGTGGTTGGCAGTCAGAGATCAATGAAAAGAGACAGATTGGAGACAGGTTTCTCTCCCTTTTTTTCTGCTGGCTCAGGCACTCAGCCTCCCTACTCCTTCCTATTCCTCCTTCTCCTCCCCCCCCCAACTCCTAAGAGCAGGTGGGATCCAGGATGAAAACTGTGGCCTCTCTCTGCCCTTCTAACTCAAACAGGCTCCTAATCCCTGGGCAGAGGGTAAACAGCCTTCCAGCACGGCCAGGATTAACCACAGAAATACCACTAATGTATTCTGATGCACTTTCCTTAGGCCCCACTCCCACCCTGTGTTACTAATTAGCCAGCTGGCTTGGGGGGTGTGGGGAGTCATTGATAACATCTTTGTGAGGCTCCCAGAAGCCCAGGTATCACCTGGGGGTGGCATACACATCTCTGTGAGCATTATTGGTTGAGAAGTCTGCAGAGGAGATCTACCCTGGTCTGCCCTCTTCTCGAATTCCACCTCCCCAATATCCTCCAGTCAGTTCAAAGGCATTGGGGATTATTTTCTCCCCACCCTCCCTGGGACCCCTTTTCTCTCCTTGGTTCTTCACAGCTGGGAGACAGGTGGGAAGGAGGAGGGGGGAGGGAGAGGGAGGAAGAAAGGGGAGGAGGAGGAGAGAAGAGGGAGAGAAAAATTCACTCAGGAAATCAAACGGCCAATAAAAAATTAATTGTCTAATTAAAACCACCGGGAAGCCCCTTGCCAGAGTTTGGCTCTGAGTCATTGGGGCTATAAAGGGTGGGAAAAGGGATCTTGGCTCCTAATGAATTACTGATTTGTTACATGGTCTTCTATCCAAGACTTTTCGAAGCAGCATTCTGTCTTTAACTAGGAGGATTCTGGAGGTCATCCTATCCCTTCTCCAGTCCCTGGTTCAAGCTTTTAAACAAAATATCCAAACTCAGACATATGGGAGACTCTCTAAAGGGGGTGGGGGTGGAAGGATACCAGAGTTCCAGTCTTGTGGAAGTACCTGAGAGCCATTCTTAATTTTTCTTGATGTGGTATAGACTAGTTTTTTCATCTGTAAAATGGAGATAATTCTACTTGTACTAATGACCTTACAGGGTGGTTTTGAGCAAATTACTTTCTAAACCTTTTTATTGTTTAGTCATGTCCAGCTCTTTGTGACCCCATTTGGGGTTTTCTTAGCAAAGAAACTAGAGTGGTTTGCCATTTCCTTCTCTGGCTCATTTTACAAATGTGGAAACTGAGGCAGGCAGGGTTAAGTGACTTGATCAGGGACACACAGCTAGTGAGAGTCTGAGGCTGGATTTAAACTCAGGAAAATGAATCTTCCTGAACCCAAGCCTGGCACTTTATCCACTGGCCCACCTAGCTGCCCCCTTCTCAACCTTACCATGATATAAAAACTTGAATTAGTACTGATAGAGCACCCACTTATTTCCTCAGGGTCTGTCTTCAGCGAAGAGAGGAAAAAATCACAGGTTCAGGGAAAGATACCATCCCCTCCTACTTCAGAGAAGCAGCCATTTACAGATTTGGGGATTGTTTTTGGTAATTCCCTGGTCACATGCTAAATCACTTTTGTTAAGGGCCTCCTATCCATTAGGCCAGTGGTTCTCAAAGGGTGGGAGTGGGTGGGATCCAAGGGCTCTTAGAAGTAAAAACATTTTTCATCATAATATTAAGATGTTTTAATTTTTAAGACATCAGATATCAATGGATTAAACCCATATAAACAAAAGCTCTTGGGAATATCCTATAATTTTTATGGGTGTAAAGGGATTCTGGAACCCAAAAGTTTGAGAACTGCTGCACTAGACAGAATTGAGTACCAATTTTTGTCAGGTAAGCAGCAAGAGATTATGGACAAGACTCTACATACACTCTTCCCCTTACCTCCCACCCACCCACCCAGGGCAGTGTAGCCCTGCCCTCTTCTGAGTTCCAGGTTAGTTCAGTGGTTACATTGATGGGGGCAGAGAGGAGTGGAAGGTTGGACAACTACCCTTTGTAGACAGGCACTCTTGTTCCCTCAGGCCCCATTTTCTTCTTCTTCCCTCCTCCATTAATGCAGGCTGGCCTTCCTGAATTACCCAGATCACTGTGCCAGCTGCCCAGTGGCTTCTGCCCATTTCAACACAGCATCAGTGTCTCCACTCATTTGGCCAAGATAAATGTGTTCCACACCAAGGGCAAGGTGCCAGGTGATAGTCCCCAAACCATGTAATCACCGGATCATGTCACATTCTCTATCACATTAAATCCTGATATCATGTAGAGCATAATATAATACTAGAGGGTAGCTACAAAACAACAAAACTGATTTTAAAAGAAATGTATCAGAATTTACCCATCTAAATGAGTGTTGCCCCCTTTTAAGTAGTCATTTCTGTCCATTTCAAAAGTCACCCCACCCCGTCACTTCCCTGAGAGGGTCAAGTCAAGCCAACAAGCACTTATTAAAGCACTGTGCTTAGCATTATGGGGAATATACAGAGAAAAGCAAAAATATGGTTTTTGCCCTCAAGGAATTCATATGGAGAAAAATTCTACTTATGTGCCATATACAATATAAGGGGAGGCTAAGTGGGGAAAGGAACGAGCATTTATTAAGTGCCTACTATGTGTCAGGCATTGTGATAAGCACTGGGGGTACAAAGAAAAGCAAAAAACATGATCCCTGTCCTCAGCTCACAGTCTCACCAGGGAGATAATGCACAGAAATACTATGTACAAACAAGATATAGACAGGAGAAATTGAAGACAGCCTCAGAGGGAGGGCATTTGCATTCAGGATGACTGGAAAAAGTTTCTTGTAGAAGGTGAGATTTTAGCTGAGACTTGAAGGAAGCCAGGGAAGTTTGAAGGCAAAAATGAGAAAGGAAAACCAGGTATTCCAGGCAATAGGGCTAGCCAGTGAAAATGCTCAGTGAGTCAGGGAAACAGAATGAGGATCAATAAAGGAGGCCAGTGTCACTGGTGTCCTAGGAGGGCAAAGGTATGAAGGAGTCAGGTGATGAAGGGCTTTAAAAGCCACCCTCCCCCCACCAAAAAAAAAAAGAAGGATGTTTGTTATGTTTGATCCTAAAGGTAATAATGAGCCATTGGTGTTTTTTGAATGAGGAGAAGAGGTGACATGGTTAGACCTACATTTTAGGAAGAGGACAGAATATAAATAGAGAGGAGATCAAATCCTGGGTGGTCCTAGGAAATTAATGAACCAATAAGTTTGGACTTGGGGAGATCATTGGGGTGAAAGGACCCAAACATCCAGGAAGTGAGGGGGGGCAGAAAGAGGGGCAGAATTTTAATGTTCACTTGAGATAAAGGGTAAATCACACACTTTTCAAGGGTCCTTTATCAAAGCTCTAGCACAACTTCCTAAGTTTGTAGATTTAGAACTGGCAGGGACCTGAGGGACCTTAGTCCAAAACCTCTCATTTTACAGATAAGGAACCCCAAGGTTGCATGACTTGTCCAAGGTCACATAGGTAGCAGATGTCAGAGCTGGGATTTGAATCCACATCCTCTGACTACAAACCCAAAGCTATTTCCACAGCATCATCTTATGTTCTGTGACTCTTCTTTCCAAAAGAGCAAATCTACTCCTCTTGGGACAGTTAACTACTTTGGTCCAGTTATTTGCCTTCTGTAGGCCCCAGTCTCCTCATTTGTACAACGAGATATATAAAACAAATTATCTCTAAAACAAATTAACCAGGACTGAAAGAATTTCACCAAGAGAAGCTGGCCATCAGCATTGTGCAATGGAAAGAACACAGAATTTGAAGATTTATGTTCAAATCCCATCTCCTCCAACTGTGTGACCTTGGGCAGGTCCCTTAAACTCTCTAGGCCTCAGTTTCTTCAACTGTAAAATGGGGAGGTGGGACTAAGGTCCCCTATAGTTCTAAATCCTGTGATGTGAGTCTGTAATCAGTGAGGGATGTGGTGTATTGAATAGACAGCTAACCCTGAAGTCGATTGTCTTTCACCCTTCCTTCTCAAAGAGGACCAATGACGTCAGGAGGGCGATGTCTTGACTTGCAAGCGAATTGGATTTGAGTGAGGCAGAGCTGTGCAAAGTCATCAACCTCATTCTCTCCTCCAGAGTCATCAGAGTCCAGTGGCAAGACATACATGGGTTAGGACAACTGGCGATGACCCTGGATGCCATTCGAGACCTTGGCCTTTTTAAGCTAAGGTCTTTCCCAAGTCTCAGTTTCTGAAGTCAAGAAGACCTGACCTCAGGACCCATCTCTTACGTATACTGATGATGGGACCCAGGGCAAGTTATATAACCTGTCAGTACTCTAGGCAACTTTAAAGCTATAAAGTGCATCAGAGGTGACTACCTACATTGATAGAGGGAATTTCCATGCCTGGGAGTTTCCTAAACTAATGAAATCCCAATTCTGGTCCCAATCCCCCATAATAAGTAGGCATTTGTTTAGCTCTTACTAGGAGGAAGCCACTGTATGAAACACTAAGGTCCCTGCTGTCTAGGAGATGACAGCTTAGTTGTAGAGGTAAGAATTACAGTGTAAAGAGGTAAGTTAGGATACAAAGCAGTGCATGAGACTGACAAAGAATTGGGACAGATTGTAAATTCAGGAGGCACCTAGGTGGTGCAGTGAACTTGGAGTCAGGAAGACCTGAGTTTTGTTTTTTTTGGTTTTTTTTTTTGGTGAGGCAGTTGGGGTAAAGTGACTTGCTCAAGGTCACACAGTTAGTGAGTACAATGTATCTGAGGCCAGATTTGAACTCAGGTCCTCCTGACTCCAAGGCTGGTGCTCTATCCACTGTACCATCTAGCTGCCCCTAAGACCTGAGTTCAAGTCCAGCCTCAGACATTAACTGGCTGTGTGACTGTAGGTAAGTCACTTAACCTCTCTGTGCCTCAGCTGTAAAATGGGGATAATAATAGTATGTATCTCTCAGGGTTGTTGTGAGGATCAAATGAGATAATATTTGTAAAAGTGCTTGACAGAGTGCTTGCCATATAATAGATCTATAATAAACCGTTCCTCCCTCCTTCCCCCCTTCCTTCTTTCCTTTCTTTCTTCTTTCCTTCCTTCCTTCTTTTCTTCCTTCCTTCCTTCTTCCCTCTCTTCTTCCCTTTCACATTTGTGAAGTGCCTACTATGTGCCAGACACCATACTAAGCACTGGATGTTGTCAGACAAAACATACGGGGTATGTGACCGAGTTTACTCTTTGAATGGTCAGAATGTGGAGTTCTGCCAACATAGCCTTTGGTGACAACCCAGAGTCACCTCCCCAACTGCACAAATTTTTAATCCCAGAAAACTCTGCTTCTGTAGCACACGTCACCATAAAGGCTCAACATTTTCTGTGCACCATCACTCCCAGGGAGCACAATTTTCAAACTCTGCCTGGGTTTCATAAATCCTTTATGTGGGCTCAGCTCCATGTATCTCTGAAGGATCACCATACCAAATACTGTCTATCTCTCCTCAGAGCATTAATCAAGAGAGCAAGAAAAAAATTGGAGTTAGATTTAAAGAGTGTCCTGACAGGGAAGGTTCATAGGTTCACATCAAAAGATGTACAGCAGGCAGGGACTTTAGAAATCAACCAGTCTAACCTCTCGATTTTATAGATGAGGACACTTAAAGAGGTGAACTTAACTGAGGCCATACAGGTATCAAGGAGCAGCAGCAAGAGATGATAACAGGAACTCTAGTGCAGCTCCAGTGTCCTTTCTACCGCATAGCTAAGACTCTAGAATAGGTGCCTAAGGGAGGCTAGAATCTCCTTCTCTCTGGGAGGTTTTTAAAATTTATAAAATCATGGATCCAGAGCCCAACCAAATCACCTTCTCTCCTGGAGGTTTTGAAAGTTTATAGGATCATGGATCTAGAGACAGAAGATACCTCAGAGGCCATCTAACCGAATCTCCTCCCATATTACCAAGGAGGAAACTGAAGCCCAGGGAGGTTAAGTGACTTATCCAGGGTCACAAGTAGCTAAGTGTTAGAGATGGGATTTGAACTCAGACCTATGTCTCTAGAGTCAGTGATCTTTCCACTGAACCATATTGCCCTCTTCAGTCAATTGCCAATTTTTACTTGTCAAGGGGTAATTGAGATGAGGTCAGACCTGAAGACAGGGTGATTCTGGTGGCCATGAGCTTACAGAACACACAATACTTTGTATGGGCCTAGTATGTAAGGACAGGGCCTCTTAGACAAGACCCTAGTTATTGTCATGGCCTTAATTAATTAGCCTTACTGGTCTGTGGCCAAAATCCTCATTGCTTCCTATTCATCCTAAACTCCTGCTTCCAAGGGTCACCCATTTGGACCAGTCTTGGGCTTGGTACGTACCTTCCATTTCTATCCCTTGGACCCTTCCCTCTCCCCCTTCCCATCCCTGCTGCCCTTTAGATGCTCATGGCTATAGCATTTCCCTCCCCCATTCCCTTCTCCTCATAGCCCAGGAAGAGCAAATGGAAGAAGAATTATATTTATAAGGGAAGAGAGTAAAGTTACAACTTATTTATGTACCAGAGGATAAGCCTGTTATACGTGCTAATGAAATACTCTGCCCAGCACATACCTAAGCAGCTCTCAAGTTTCATTACATATACGCCTTCCCTTCCTACTCCTGAGTGCCTTTCCTTAGAGTTGACTTGGTCCTGGAATGCTGTCCTTGCTCCCTCTGCCCACTGAATCACTACCCATGCTTTCAAACCCAGCTCAAATGTCAATTCCATTTAACTCAGCAAACATTCTTCAGGCATCTACTACGTGAAGGGGCTAGTACCAGGTACCAGGGATACAGAGACAAACCTAAATAATTCCTGCCCTCAAGGAGCTGACATTCTTCTTGGACTCTTGGAGATGTGTACTTGGGTAAGTAAAGTCAAGGCAGGGAAGAAAAGGGCAAAGGAGAAGTCCAGATGACACACTTTAGGGACCTTTGATGGGGGCCAGAACACCAGTAGCTGGGGGATCAGGGAAGACTGTCACCAAAGACTGAATTCCAGGCATCCATCGGGTATGTGCAAACATTAGAAACCTTCCCTACCTTTCCAGCTGATAAAGACTTCTCCTTCATGTAACATTTTGCATTGTTTTATGCATTTATTTTACAGGATTTACAGCAAAGGACCTTAGAGGTCATGTAGCCCAACCTCCTGGTCTTGAAGTTAGATTTAAAGAGTGTCTTGACAAGGAAGGTTCATAGGATAGGATGTATAGCAGGCAGTGACCTTAGAAATCAACCATCTAACTTCCTGATTTTATAGATGAGAAGATGCAGTCCCAGACTAGTTAGTGTTTATTATGCATGTACCATAACCCATTACTAGAATACAAGCTTCTCCTCACCTGATAAATTAATGGAACATAGTGCCAATTTTAGCCCCAGAAGTTCACCAAAATAGCCCATTTTTTCACAGGGTCCGATTCACTCACCATACCCAGAGCCTGCCAAGTAACAAGGTAGATGCTAGGTGCTGGAGTAGGACAGCAGCAGGTAGAATATCTGGGGAACTAGAGGGTGGCGTGCAAACAAGACCCAGTGTTCCATGTTCACTCTAGCCCTTTCTTCAACTGAGCTATATCCTTCATCCCAAGAAGAAATCACTAGTTTATCTAATTCACCAAGGTCACTGGGCAGATGTGCTTTCCAGGTGTGCTAGCCAACTACACCTAACTTTGTGATGACATCTGCCAGCATCCTGAGTGCACTTCCACATACATCCCCTCAAGGAATATTTTACAAATACAAAATGGGGATCAGACCTGGATATGTCTCCCCAACCCATCTTCCCTCTCCCTCCATCTGTCTTCCTCATCTCTGACCCTGGATCACTAGCTGATTTTGAGGGTTAGAAGAGCCCCAGAGAGGCTACTCTGCATTCACCTGCCATTCACCAGCCCTCATTATAGAAACTCTCTTTTAAACCATTCCTAGAGAAGATTTAGCCAAAGGGCAATTTAAAAAATTATCTCTAGGTCTTGACTACATGCCCCATCTGATACCCATCTCCAAGCCTAGTTTGCAAAGCTTTGCAGTGACTGATCCCTCTCAGGTGCTCAGATGCTACCTCCCCCCTCCCCATTATGATAGAATGATTGGGATTGGGGTCAGCCTGAAATACTGCCTGCTTTGGCCTGGACTGGTCACTTGCAAGTAGGGGAAAAGGACAAAGCTTTGGAAACCACAACAAATAAAATCTTCCCTTTTTCTTTTCTTTTTTCCGAGAGGAACATCTGTCCCCTCCTCACATTCCCCAGAAGTTCTCAGATGGAAAGGGTGACTTCTGCACATAATGTGCAGCTATATACTCTGCAAACTGCCCTCCCATAGCAAGCACTCAGGCACGCAGACAGCCTGAGAGCCCCATACTTGCCTTTGAAGTCAGCACGTCTTAAAGGGTCCACCTGTCCCTTCAACCCCCAGCCCCAGGCCCCAGAGCTGAGCCCCTGGAGCACTGCCTCACTTCTTTAAATTACAGGCCACCACCACCACCCCCATCCCAGAAGTATCAGATCACTTCCCCCTACCCCTCCAAAGTGCTAATCAAACCCACCCTGCTCGGGGACATCTGTCTCCCCTGAATAGGAGGAGACCCCAAGCTTACAGGGGTTTCAATGTCACTTAAAAGCCTCAAGCAGGAAGATCTGCAGTTTCTCTTGGACCCAGGCCTGTGGTGAGGGGCCCCTTGGAAACCTTTGTTTGATGTAGTGCTTTCATGACTGTGGTTTTATCCAGATGTTGCCCAGTTGTGGATTTTTTGCCATACCTCCCTACCCCCATTCCTGGGGGCAATGGAGACAGGGAGTCATTGGCTGCTAGGATGTTCCCATCATACACGCATTTGGATTCTGGGATAGCTCAGAGATCTGGCACTTTTCCAGCCAATACCTTTCTTCTTCCCCAACAACAAAAGGTGGCCTGCTTCACTGTTAGGTTCCCAGCCCTTTGGCAGAGAGACAATAGGAACATAGGGGTCTTGGTCCCAGGTTTTGTGTGTGTGTGTGTGTGTGTGTGTGTGTGTGTGTGTGTGTGTGACTCTTGATGAGTGGCTCAATCTTTGTTTATCAGTGCTGCAGCTGAAATTGACTCCCAGATTGGGGAATAGAAAAGGAGGACGGAGGTACAGTATCAGAACAAATAGAATTTTTGAAGAAGGTCAAAGAATGAGGGAATGCAGGGAAGAGCTACCTGGCTGTGTTACCTTAGGCCAGTCACTTCCCTTCTCAGATTCTAATTTTCTTTATCTGCAATGGCCCAGAGGCCAATCTAGGGACCTTAGAAGGTCCCTTTTAGCTCTAAATCTCTGAGGCTGTGACCTGTGAAATGACAGAATGTATTGGAATGACCTCTGAAGTTCTCTTTTTAATAGTAAAAATTAGTTCGTTCTCTGAGTCAGGCCAGGACTCAGAGAATTAACCCATCCAAGAATCTAGGCCTGACTGCTTCCTCAGGGCCTGAAAGGGCTAAGACTTTCATGGCTAAGGGCTTCACCGATTCCCTTCAGGGAGCAGCTTTTTTCAGTCCCTTAAGTATCTTCCCAGGAAGAAGATTCTACAATTCTACTCCACTGTTGCCCTTGGCCTCTCCAGCTAGGAAAGTTCTTTTTGTTGTCTAACTTCAATCACCACTTGTTGCAAGAGATGGCTTCTTTTCTATGTTTCTCCAGGGACATTTCAGCAGTCATAAGTGCATCACTAAATAGGGCCCTGTGCTGGGAACAGAGTCGGACACATAGTGACGACTTCCTCAAAGTCATGCCTTAAGAGCAGGGTGTGCTGGTAAATGTTCAATAATGGCTATGGGTGGGGTAGATAATGTATGCACACCCTTTTAAGGCTAATCCACATTGTTAACACTTTCTTAAGTCTGGCCAATCAGTTAAACAATAAATCAAGCCCTGATTTGTAGCCTTTGATTTCCCGGATGTAAATGCTCACACTAAAAATTTAACAATCAGCTCTCCAGAGCCTGTTGGAGCTGCTTAAGATGGACATGGATATTAACAGCTAATGTGACAAACCAACAAATTCTGCTGAGCCAAGACTTTTTTAAAAAATGTTTAGGGGGCAGCTAGGTGGTGCAGTGGATAGAGCTCCAGCCTTGGAGTCAGGAGGACCTGAGTTCAAATCTGGCCTCAGACACTTAACACTTACTAGCTGTGTGACCCTGAGCAAGTCACTTAACCCCAACTGCCTAACCAAAATAGTAAATAAATAAATAAATGTTTAGATGATGCCTAAAAAAAAATTGCTGTCACTTTCTAAAGATTTTGACTTCCCAATAGAAATCTCCCTTGCAAGAATGATGTGTAGTTAAGTACATAAAATATAATTATGTACATGACAAACCAACACATTGAATATGTCTAACCAAGTATGCCTTATTCCACATCTGCAGTCAGTCCACCCACTCCCTGCCCAGAAGAGGGAGGCATGTTTCACCTTTATTCCTCTGGAGCCAAGATTGGTCATTGTACTGACCAGAGCCCTGAAGTCTTTCCATTTTATTTTCTGTTGTTGTTGCTTCAAGGATTTCACAGATCAGGGGTAAGTATGCTTTTGGGGTAAGTGTGTGGGGTGTGTGAAGAGAGAGGCCTTGAAAACCCCCATGAGCAGAAGAGGAAAGGGTGATGGTAATGGGAGACATCCACCTTGCTCAGATCAGTCCAAGGAAGGCTTCTTGTAGGAAGAGGAGTTTTGGAGGAGAAAGGGCTGTTTAGGATCATCAGATCACACATTTTAGGGATAGAAAGGATGGAGGAGACCATCGAGTTCAGCCTCTTCATTATATCAGTGAGGAAACAGAGGTAGTAAGAGGCAGAGATAGGATCTGATCCCAGTCCAACACCAATGTTTTGTTTTGTTTTGTTTTCCCACTCTAAGCATGTTGCCTCTGTTATTTATAGGATCTAGAGATGGACAGGAACTTAGGGGTCAACCCTCTTATTTTACAGAGGAAATTAAGATCCAGAGAAAGAAAGAAAAAAAAAAGATGATTTGCACAAGGCCACACAGCATAGATCAGAGTCATGATTTGAATTCAGTTCATCTAACTACAAACCCAATTTTCTTTCTACTATTTAGTTGTTGTTGGCTTTTTTTCCCTTCCCCTCCCTTTTCCTTTTCTTTTTTCTTTCTTTCTCATGATGAAGCAGGGAGAATAGATCAGGTAACTGCTGGTGAAATCTCAGGGACTTGAGAAAATAGAGCAAAAATAGGGCCTATGAGAGAAAGGGAAGTAATGGTTCCTTTAGGAAGTGACTAAGTTGGAGGTGAAAGGTGCCTGTGGGGTCAAGAGTAGGGGGAGAGGGTCAGGGTGGAAAGAGTCTGAGATGGAAGAGATGAGGTAGAAGAGAAAAACTCCATCTGGATTATGTCCTGCCAGAAGAACTTGAGCTGCTGTTCCCATCTCCTTTTTCCTGGCATAACCCACGGGAAATGCACGATTTGGGGATCAGCTTTCAGCTGCTGGTTCCTAAGGGAGTGATTCACAGCCTATCTCCTAGTGGGGATCAGAGGAGAAGCCTGGACCCTTAATCCAACCAAGCTATCTTCTGACTTGAACTTTCTTCTGACTCCCTCTATAACCAATCCCCTCTCCTGCCAGCTCTAATTGCTCATCTTGCCTGGGTCTTATATACCCCATATGTTTCCAACTTGGCACTGCTCAAAGAGCTGGGATGCATTCTATCCATCCATCCATCCATCCATCCATATATCCACCCATCCATCCATCCCTCCCCAGAGCCAGGCCCCTGGCCACTTGCCTCTTGTATTAGAAGCCTGTTGTTGGCTTCCCTATAGTTATATCTTTTATATCCACATTAGTGTCTACCTTCTCTGCTTCTGTTACAAGTGGGGAAGGAGGTTCACAGCTGGCCAGCAGCTGGAAGAACTCTACTCCTTCTCCAGACTCAAACTGTTCCCTTGGGAGAGGATAAGAAAAACAGAGAAAAGTACCCAGGGTAAACAGGGGAAATATGGGAAGGTCTCTGGGAAGGGTGTCATGGGGCGAGGTTCCCTCTCCTGGTCTTGTCTTCCAGGTCATGGAATCTGAGTTGGAAGAAATTTCTGCTAGAATCTAGTCCAACCCGAAATTCTGTGTACGACGTTCACAACAAGGATTACTACCTTCTATGACAATCATTTTTGTACAGTCTAATTGTTATGAAATTTTTCTTAATAAAGGCAGTATCTAGGAATTTTCCTACAATGTAAGGAATATAAAGGAACTACCTAAGTAACCTGCAAGATGGGAAGACATTTCACAGTCTATCAGCATCAAGTACTGGAGAGGCAGTAGCTACTATTAAAGAAAGCCTCTGCAGCTAAGAGTTCAGTCACCACCAAGAGAGAGGTCAGCAGAGTTGATTAGATAGTGCCCATTAGACGTGAAACGTAATATGGCTAATTAGGAGTATTACAAAACTGTTTTATGTCATGATAAGGCTTGTCTATCAGTCTCTGAACAGATGGCAATGGTGGTTATAAGTTAAATTACTGAATTCTCTTCTACTAATTTTGTAAGGCATACTGGGATTCTTTTTTTATGATTATCATTATTTTTTGTATAGGAATAGTTTCTCAGTCAAATTGTGATTGATTGAGAGGATGAGTTATGCCCCTTGGGCCTATATAAAAAGCAAGCCAGCAACTTCTGATTAAGATGGAAATGTAAAAGGTCTTAGAGAAGTCTGGCTCTCTCACAAATATTCCAACAAAATTCTAAAAACACACTAGAAGGAAGAACAACAAAGAAAACCAAAGAGAAATATCAGTAAACTCTTCTCTCTAGTCCAAGACTGCAGAAAAAGACTGTCAGAAGCCTGTAGGCCTTCTGAACAGAGGCAGGCAGAGTGCCACAAAGCTGGTACCTAAAACTAGCAGGATTGGGGCCTGGCCTGTGGAGCAACAGGAGATAGAGCAAGCCCCCTTAGCTCACAGAACAAAGACACAGTGCCAATCAGTATGTGCTCACCTGCCACCTTCCAAGAGGCCCAAACTAGCAGCCCTCAGCAACCAGTATGCTGGAAACCCACCAAATGGCTAAGCTTGTACTCAGCTATCATTCCCAATTACTTATGTTGGAGTCCCAGCAGGAGACAGGACCAACACAGTATCTGGAGAATTCACAGCTAGGACACTCTACAAGAAGCCTAAAATCTGAACCCTCATCAAAGCCACTGCGAAAGACAGGGCCAGCAATCATATCAGAGCAACCCCAGCACTGAGAACCTTGCAGGAAAACTGCAACCAACATAATCTATGATATCTAGTTAGGGCTTGTCATGGCCACAGCAGGAGGAGAGAGCCTACTCCCAGATGAGGGTTGTGCAAGGAAGAAGAGATGGAGACGAGGCCAAAACCTATGCTAGATAACCAGGAGACAATGCCAGAAGCCAGGAATTCTTATAGAAAAAGTAGCTTCCAAAGACATAGGAATCAGAGCCAATCAGAGACTGCTCACCCCATCCAAGAGTGTGAGAGGGAGCAGAATCTGGTCCTAGCACTAAATACTATTCCAAAAATTCTGGTAGGAGAAAGAAGTAAAGACGAGAAAATGCCAAACACAATGAAGAAATAGTAGAGATTAAGAGTTGCTCAAGAGATAAATCCAAAAGACGAGAGTAACTCTACTACAAGTACGAGCAGAGTTTTGGAGGAAAGGATGGTTTAGCCACAGGGACTCCAAAGGTGGCTGGAAGAAATGAAGCAAAAGATAAAAAGTGAAATTAGAGCTTGGGGGGGGGAAGAAATGGAAGGAAAATAAACAACAGAACAGAGGGTAGAAAATCTTGCTCGAAGAGTGAGTCACTAAAAAACAGAACAGAGCAAGAAGATGAACACTATGAGGCAAGAAATGCTATAACATGCAACCAAAAGATTGAAAAAGCAGTTTAAAAAAAACTAAGGTACCTACTATCAAAAGCAACTGATATGCAAAGAGGTCAAGGAAAGATCATTTAAGGATAAGACTTCCTGAAAACCATGATCAAATAAAAGAACTTAGATACCATATTTCAATACATCATAAAATAAAATTAGCCAGAACAATGTCAATCAGAGAGCAAAGTGAAAATAGAAAGAATCCAATGATCACCTCCTGAAAGAATCCTCCAGTAGGGGCAGCTAGGTGGCACCGGCCCTGAAGTCAGGAGTACCTGAGTTCAAATTTGGCCTCAGACACATAACACTCACTAGCTGTGTGACTCTGGACAAGTCACTTAACCCCAATTGCTTCACAAAAAAAAAAAAAGAATCCTCCAATTCCAAACACCCAGGACTGTCCAGTCCCAAATCCAGAGCTTCCGAGTAAAAGGAAAAAACACTGCTAGCAGATGGAGAAAAAAAAATTCAATTACTGAGGAACCGTAACCAACAACACATGAGACTAGGATTCAGCTACTGTAGTGGAGAAAAACAAAGAATTAGATATTTCAGAAACCAAAAGAGTCTTACCACCAAGAATAACTTACTCTGCAAAATGAATATAATCCTATAGAGTAAAAAAAAAAAGAACTTTTAACAGAATAGGATTTTGAAGCATTCCAGATGAAAAGACCAGAGGCAGGTAGAATCTTTGAAATGTAAACACAGGAGACAAAAGAAACCTAGACACATGAGCAATTGGAAGGGGCTAAATGATGATGAAATCCTTACATTCTGCAATGGAGAGAAGAGACAAATATCCCTTCAAAATCTTACAGTGAGTGACTCATACTTCTAGGGAGTAAAGTAAGACCAAGGAAGAAAATAGGAAGAAGTGGGAGGACCTTATTATTTTCACATAATTAGGGTACAGGAGAAGAGTATACAAATGGGGGTGAGGGGATAGGGATGGAGAGCATCTCATGAACGTCATTCGTTTGAATTGAGCAAAAGTTTGAGCACATGAACACAAAGAGTTAGGTATAGAAATACATTGAACTTAAGAGAGAAACAGGTAGGGATAGGGGAGAGAGGAGTTGGGGGCTTTCAGAGGGAAAGTAGAGCCTTACAGTGGAAGAACCAGATGGTGTCGTTAAGAGGAAAGCTCTTGTGTGACCCTGGGCAAGTCACTTAATCCCAATTGCCTCATCAAAAAGCAAAAAAAAATTTTTTTAAATTAAAAAAAGTAAGGTATTTAGCATGGGGCAGCTAGGTGGTGTAGTGGATAGAGCTCTGGCCTTGGAGCCAGAAGGACCTGAGTTCAAATCTAACCTCAGACACTTGACATTTACCAGCTGTGTGACATTGGGCAAGTCACTTAACCCCATTGCCTAGCCAATAAAAAAAAAAAAGAAGGGAAAGGGCACATTTGTGTAATCAAATCAAGTTCATAAGGGAAGGAAAAGTCCAGGAACTGGGCTCCTACTTGAGAGAAGGCAGGCCTCAGAACCTAGACTCTTGCTCGCCCTAGGGCAGAAGCTCTGTTTCTTTCTGCAAGAATACCCTAGACCAGGATTTCAGCTAATCCCAAAGCTTGAGACAGGAGACTACAGTCAAAATGGCACCCTCAGTGAGAAGTGAACTTCAAGGAGCTCACAGGAATGACTCACTCCACAAAGATGCTGTGCCCTTCCAGAGGCTTCACAAGGACATCACGAGAAGATCTCGATGCCCTGAAGCACCAGGAGTGTGAGTTGCCTTGGTCACATGTGTTCCCTATGTGTGTGCTGCTCTGTTTGGGAACTATATATGTCCACTCTTCCACTGGTGCTTTATGTAGTTAAAAGGAGAGTGCACCCCACATTTATGAAAGCATGTTTTGCTACTACTGTTCACGCTATTCCATTTCAGTAAATGACTTAGCCTTGTGCTATTTGTGTGCTCTGGTTAACTAGAGTAAAGAAAGGGGCTAATGATCTATGATTGAGGAAGTGCAAAGTATCTTGAACCTAGGCTGTTGCCCCGCTGAGTATACAACTTGTGAATGCAAGTTGGGGAGGTTCTTCCACAGGCAGGGCTACATTTATAGAGCTGAAATGTGCTTCACTCCAAATTGTACCCCCTGCTCCTAGCTTGACCTTCTGGGGCCAAGCAGAGGAAGTCTGATCTCTCTCCTACATGACACCCCTTCAAATAATTGAAAACAGCTCTCATATCCTCCAGACTAACCATGCCCAGTGTCTCCACCTGATCCCCGTACGTATGGACGCAGCCTCCAATTCATTCATTCTACAGAAGATCATCCTCCTCTATGTAGACTTTGTTTTGCCAGTATTCATCCTGAAATACAGTGTCCACCTGTGCAGAATCTCCCCAAGTTACCCCAAACCTAGGGAGTGTATGGTAATGGACCAGTCAAATCCGAAAAAAGGTACAGGTTTCTCAGTGGGCCCAAATATTCTCCATAAGCTCATTGTGCTCTGCCCTTTCCACCCTTGGCTACTACTCTAGTCCCATAGCTTAATAAGAATAGCTTGCATATGTAGTAACTAAGAGATATCACATAATAGCATTGTACAAAACACTTTTCACAAACATCATCTTATTTGAGCCTTTTAAACAACCCTGTGTGGTAGATAATACAGCTCCGTAACACAACCAATTGTGTTACCTTAGGCAAATCACTTCCCCTCCACTGGAGGTCAGTTTTCTCATCTAGAAAATGGGAGCGGTTGGGATGGAGTTGGACTAGATTATTTGTGGGGTCCTTTCCAGCTTTAATATTCTTAGCCTAATAATTTTTTAAATAGCTCACAGTTCTGTGTTGTTTTTTTTTAAAGGCAATTGGGGTTAAGTGACTTGCCCAGGGTCACACAGCTAGTAAGTGTCAAGTGTTTGGTCTGAGGCCACATTTGAACTCAAATCCTCCTGACTCCAGGGCCAGTGCTCTATCCACTGTGCCACCTAGCTGTCCCGAGTTCTGTGTTCTTTTGAACACCTCTGTGAGGCGGGTCATTTGAGTATTACTATTTTCATTGTACAAATGAGGAAACCAAGGCTCAAAAAGGTGAAGTGACTTATTCACAGTCACACAGCTGAGAAGGTACAGTGGAGAGTTGAGCAAACAATCCCTTAGGGAAGCCCATGATCTATCTCTGTAGAAGAAAGAATATTGGAGACAAAGTCTTGAATTTGAATCCTGGCCAGGCTATCTTGGGGACGTAACAGGTCTCAATTTCTTCCTCTTGACAATGAAAGGATTAGACAAGATGCTCTATGATTTCCACCTACCCCCACCAATACCTTCTACTACTGCACCACCACCAGCAAAAGGCTGAAGTGGGCAGTCTGAGAGAGGGAAGAAATAGCATCCACTGTTTCATTATTAGTCCTCTGCAATCCCATTTGGTCATTATGCTGATCAGAAATTCTAAGCCTTTCAAAGTTGTTTGTCTTTACCATATCGTTGTCATTGTATAAATTGTTTTGGTCCTGCTCACTTCACTTTCCCCAGGTTTCTCTGAAACCATTCTCTTAGCATAATATTCATATATCCCAGCTTATTCAGCCATTCCTCAAGTGATAGGTACCTCCTCAGTTTCCATTTCTTTGCTGCAATAAAAAAAGAGTTACAAACATTTTTGAACATCCTTAGAGTTGGTTTTACTTAGGACTAAACCCTAAGGTAGGGAAAAATTGATCTGAATGACAGACCCCCTCCTCATTTCCCCCTCCCTCATCTGCCATTTGTTGCATAAAGGAGAAAATGGATCATCTGTTGCCTTTTCTTGGAACTGCCTCTGGGATGGTGAGCTCTATTAGGATGGCATGAGAGCATGTTTGCCCTGGTGTTCCATGGCAGGACACCTTGATCTTGCCTCAGAGTTCCCTTAGATACCAAGCCTCAAAGGCTAGGGAGGGGATGGAGGTGGAGCTGCTGTTGCTATGACTTGAGTTTCATTTTATTTATTAATAAAATTATTATAATTATTATTATTAACATTATTATAATAATATTGTTGTCAGTCATTTCAGACATGTCTGACTATTCATGACTCCATTTGGAATTTTCTTAGCAAAGATACTGGAGTGGTTTGCCATTTCCTTCTCCTGCTCATTTTACAGATGAGGAAACTAAGACAAACGGGTCAAGTGACTTGTACAGAGTCACACAGCTAGTAAGTGTCTGAGACCAGATTTGAACTCATGAAGAAGAGTCTTCCTGATTCCAAGCCCACTATCCACTGTACCACCTAACTGTTCCCAATAATAATAATAATAATAACTCATTTCCATATTGCTTTAAGATTTACATAGTGTTTCCCCCACAGCACTACTATTCAAAAGAGAGGCAATGTGGTATAGTAGATAGAGTGATACACTTACAATCAGAAAGGCTTGGGTATAAATCCTGCCTCTGCTTCTTATGAGTTTTGTGACTGTGGATAAGTCACTTAACCTCTGTGTGCCTCCAACAACTAACTAGGCATTAACTTCTAAACCATGGACTGATCAGTTGAGAGGGTTCCCTATCCAGACAAATCACTGATTTCTTTGCCTGTTCTTCATAACAACCATAGGAGGTGGGGAGTGGGAGTATTAGCATCTCCATTTTACAAATGGACAAACTGAAGCTCCAAGGGCCAGCTAGGGGCACAGTGGACTTGGATTCAGGAAGACCTGACTTCAAACCCCACGTCCAACACTTCCTAGCTGTGCAACTCTAGGTAAATCCTTTAATATCTGCCAGCCTAGCGGTGCCTGTAAAGTGGGGAGATGATAGAGCCTACCTGCCAGGGTTGATGTGAGGATCAAATGAGATTCTATCTGTAAAGTGCTTTGCAAACCTGAAAGCTCTGTAGAAATGCTAGTTATTGTTAGGAGTAGTAGAGGCTACACCACTGTTAAGTGATTCAGCCAAGAATAAGACCAAGATCTTCTCATTTCCAAAAACACCTCCCTAGAGATGCCCGCTTCAACCACCTAGATCTGCCAAAGAAGGCAAGAGGAGAGCCACTGGGGTTTTTCTAGCTCGATGGTTCCAACTTATGGGTCAAAGACCCTTGTGAAGACCACAGAGTTATTCTGAGGAGTCAGAAAGTCATGTGGACACCAAATGTCGCCATATCCATTCTCAATGAATGAGAGAGAGGCTCCTGATGTTACAAAGGGGTCCCCGTGCTCACAAAGGTTGGGAACCATGATCTACTTGTTGGATCTTCAAACTCCTCTTAGAAGGCATAGTGAGTCAATGGATCTTATTTGGATCATGATGAGGGACCAGTTAAGTACCTGCTAAGGTGAAGTTACTGTGCTTTGTAGGGGGCATGTAGGATGCTACAATACATAAGGCATAACCATCAAACACACACATTCACATGTCGTGGTACAATGGAAAGATCGTTGGATTATGAGTTAGGTGACCTGAGCCCAACCCAGTCACAGTCTAGGTGTGTGATTTTGGGCAAACCACTTTAACTTCTTCGTGCCTCAGTTGTTCTTTCCTCATCTGTAAGACAAGACGGTTGAACTTGACAGACCAGAGATTGGCAAACCACAGCCTGAGGGTCAAATCCAGCCTGCCACCAGCTTATTGACTGGATGAGATGATCTCCAAGGTCCCCTCCAAGCTCCAACAATTTCTCAATCTATGTTCTCAATCACACACATCCTCTCACGTAGGTTAAACATAAGGAAGAACTTTCCTTTAGGTAAAGCTGTCAGACACTAGAATGAGAAAACAGGGCAGACTGCAAAGCCGTCTCCCTAGGAAAGCTATATATGGGGAAGAAACCCATTCATCTGGGGTGGCAGGGGGTGGAGTGGGGAAGTGTTGATGACTGAGATAACCTCTCAAGGACCCACCCAATTTAAGGCATCTAAAATTCTAGATGCAGCCAGTGGAGGGCTGAGTGAATGGGCACATGAAAGAAAGGATGGATGGATGGACCCCAAGATAGAGGAACAGGTTGGGGGGGGCAGTGAGGAGGGAAGATGAATTGTCTTGGCTAGGCTGATGGACAGACATAAGGATGGATGGATGGTGGTTGAGGTTTGTTTACTGGCAAACCCCAGTCTGACATCGCTGAGGGAGAGAAACAGCAGCTGGCACATCAGAGGGCTCTTAGGGAAGCTCATGGGGATGATTTAGATGGGAATGAATCAGCTCCATATGGATTAAGTGTCCCTGCAAATCCTGGGATCTTACAGATGAGGGGACAGGGCAAGGGCACCATAGGGGAGGTGGGGGAGGGGTGGTGCAGACTAAAGTTGCTGCCAATACACACTAGACCCAATCAAAGCCAGAAGCCTCAGAGGAGAGCAGGAATAGGCCAGGTTCTCCAACTCAGGCACACCCTCTCTGCCTTTCTCTCCTTCTGCCCTTCTTGATATTCGTCCTTTCTGTGTGGCCTCATCTATCTATCCTCTGTTCTCTCTACTGATCTCTGAATCTCCATCTCCCTTTCTCTCTCTGCCTCTCTCCGTTCATCTGTCTTCCTTTTGATCCTGGTCTCTGTCTTTCTTGGTGTCCAGTCCCAGACTCCTCTATCTCTCCTTCTCCACCTCCCAGTCTCTCCATTATTCTTTGAGACAAACATAATGAAGGTGATGACTCCCAGCTTGATGGTTGCAATGAGATCAAGAGATGCCTAGATGTGACTCAAGGGTCTTAAAGAGAAATCACCATGTGTAAGTACTAAGTTCTGTGTGAGGCTTCCAACCTCACTCCCTCCTATTGCACTTTTAACCCATGTCCCTCCTTAAAGAACAGTTGGCAACAATTTGAGCTATTCAAAAATAGAAGGAGATGTCTCACTAGAAGTCTTCAAGCACCAGATGACCATTTGTCAGGAATGGTAGGGAAGGAATGCTTTTTTCCAAGTACGGGGTTCCACTACATGGCCTCTGAGGTCCCTTCCTCCTCAGAGATTCTGTGGAAATTGTCCCTCTGCAGGCACAAAGTGAATTCCTTTCTCTCTCTCTCTCTCCAACTGCCCCCCCCCACCTCTTGACACACACTAACCCTAACCCTTTTCCAAATTCCTTTAATCAACTTCAGTCAGATCAGATCGTCCCTGATGACTCTAACTTATATAGTGCTTTAAGGCTTGCTTTCCTTGAAAGGGAGGAAAGAGTCCCATTTTACAGATAGGAACCTGAAGGTCAGAGGTTTAAGTGACTTGCCCAAGGTCATATAATTAGTGAGTGTGAAGAGTTAGCATTCAAATCCAGATTTCCTGACTCTATGAGGCCTGTTAATTTTTTTTCCCCCTCTCTATTTTGCCAACTCTAATTTCCCTTCCAGCTCTTAAGTATTTGGCTCCTTCCATGTCCCTGAACCACTTTGCTAGGGAGGACGTTGGAGATGACCAGAGGATTTCTGAGCCAAAGACTTCTGGTTAAACTGCCGGCCGGGGGGGATTCTCCTTGGCCAGATTTCTCTGCCCTGAACACCATGCACATGTACACACATACATACACACATGTGTACATATACACATTCATACATATCTACACGCATACAAACGCCATTCATACAGGGCCCTGAAAGGTGACTATAGCTATTCAATTGGCTGCCATGTTCAGGGCACCAGCCACGTGTGGGATAGTCACATATGACAATCGGTTGAAATATCTCAGCCTCTCTCCCCCCACCCCCATTGATGATCTATGGGCTGCGTGCCCTGTAAAAATTATTTATCAGGGCCTCAGAGTGTCCTGATTTAGTGCTGCTGCCTCTGGGGCCGAGGGGCCCGCCTGCCCGAGCTTGAGCGGTAAACGACGCTAAAAAGTTAAACGGCTAACGTCGGGGCTCACTTGAGGAGGCACCATAAAGCTGTCGGAGCCCTTTAAATCAGGAGCCGAGGATTCCCTGAGACAACTTCTCGCCATATACCATAAGCCAGGAAGACTCACTGCTGTATCCCATCCCATGCTCCACCCCTCCCACCCCCTACCAACCCACACACCTAGTGGCCCAAATGGGTGCAGTTATCAAAGGGGCAAAGGCCCCGGCATGCGCAGAAGGGTTCGCCAAGCATCCCTCTCTAGGTATCTTCCTTCATGTACCAGCCTAGAGCAGTCTGAGGAATGTTGGGGGGGGGGGAGGTCATCTAATCATTGCCCCTGCTTTGGGAAAGCCGAATCAGCGCCACATCCAGTCCTGTTGCTTTGCTTTCAAGACTTCCGGGGAAAGACAAAGCCTCGCAACAGGTTTGGGGAAGTCATTCCCTGGTGTTTCCCTCCAATCCAAATACACTTTTAGCTTTGAAGATGAGAGGAGAGAGGGGAAGAAAGGGTTCACAACTCCCCAAAGAGACCTCACTGTGAACCTAGCTCTCCGTCCCCTGAGGCTCAAAGAAGGTCCTGCCTTCCTCCTCCTCCTCCTCCCAGAAACCAGCCTTCCCTTTTCCAAGACACCCTTTTGATCTGATCACAGACAGCCTGGTGCTGAATTTAACATCAGAAGGCTTGGCGTTGAAGCCTGACTCTACCACTTGCTAGCTGTGTGAGGCTGGGCAAGTTACTGGCCCTCTCTGGGCTTCTTATTCTTTCCTGTAAAAGAAGAGGGCTGGAGCAGATGCTCCCTAAAGACCTTTCCAGCTTTGTCCTTCTTCAAGAAAAATCCTTTCCCAATGATGTGTATAATGCATTCTGTGGGCACAGCTAGAGGCGGGACGGGTGGCGGGACACTGGGGAAAATGATGCCTCCCTGAACCCCAGTCGGTGCTGCCCCCGTCTGGCCAAGTAGGAGAGAAGGCAGGTCCCAGCAGGCTGTCTATCATGATTCCTTTCAGCAGCAATAAACCTCACCTCTTAAAACCTCTGCTCGGGTCCCTAATATTTGCCTGGCCATATATCTCCGGTGATATATGGACAGAAATTGCTCATAAGAGACTATAAAACTTCCCAGCCAAGAAAGGGAGAAGGCAAGCCAGGATGGGCACAACCCACGCTTCCAGCAGGCTCCAAGCTCTACCACTAGTCTCTGCCTCCTCCACTACCATCCCAATCCCTGGGTGGACAGGATGGGAATGGGGCTGCTTTTCCCACCCTGCTGCCCCCCAGGCCGGAGGACAGAAAGCTAGAAGGAAGCCAGAGGGGAGGAGGAAGGTAAGGGGAAAGGAATAAACCTTTCTAGGAATAAACCTGCCATGTGCCAGGGGCACTATACAAATGCTTTTACAAAAATCATCTCATCTGTTACAGCTGAGGCAAACAGAGGTTAAATAACTTGCCAAAGGTCGCACAACTAGTTAGTGTCTGAAGCAGGATTTTAACTCAGGTCTATCCTGATTTCAGGGCTCAATGTTCTGTTCACTGAGCCACCGCTACTCCCTAAACAAGAGAGGTAAGAACCAAAGAACTATTTCTAAGTTTCTCAAAGGTCATTACTGGGTCTCACCATGGGGAAAAGTTTTGGATTTGGGGTCTAATTCTAGATCCATTGTTGATTAATTGCATGACCTTGGGCAAGTACTTTAATCTTCCTATGACTCAGTTTTCCCATCTATAAAATGGAGATGATACCCACCCTAGTTACCTCATTAGCTTAAGAGGCCCAATTTTTTAAAAAAGTATGTGAAAAATGGGGCAGCTAGATGGCACAGTGGCTAGAGCACCAGCCCTAGATTCAGGAGGACCTGAGTTCAAATCTGGCCTCAGACACTTACTAGCTGTGTGACCCTGGGCAAGTCACTTAACCCCAATTGCCTTAAAAAAAAAAGTATGTGAAAAGTGTAACATGTTATAGAAGATGCTATATTTAGCTTTAGGTGTGCATAGAGTATGGGTCTGATGCTTTCTGCACAGCTATAATAGTTATCTTCCATGAAAATCCTGCTCTGAGGGGTAACTAGGTGGTGCAGTGTTTAAAACACCAGCCCTGGAGTCAGGAGGACCTGAGTTCAAATCTGGCCTCAGACACATAACACTCACTAGCTGTGTGACTCTGGACAAGTCACTTAACCCCAATTGGCTCAAAAAAAAAATCCTGCTTTGAGGCCTTATCATGGCTCAAAGCTAACCCTGAAAACTATGAGAACCAAGTTCAAGCTCTGGCAGGTCCCACCAAGCTGGAAGGGCCAGGTTCAAGTACAGACCTGGTGATGAACTTTGCCTCATCTTTACCAGCCTAGCTAAGTTCAGAGCGACTTATGATCAACTAATGTTTCTTTTCTTGGGGGGAGATGGAAAGGGAGGGTGAACACTAACCTCTAAAGGTCATCTGTCAAGGCCACAAAAATGCTGTGATCTCTGTTAGCAGGGGGTGGCTCACCCACACTAATGAAATCACAAATTCTTAATGTATTTAAGTCAGCATTAGAATCGCCTTTCTGGGTAGTACAGTGGAAGAAGCCATGGTCTTCATGAAGGGCAGTTGGCAGGATGAAGGCTAGACCCCAGAAGGGATTTCTAGATACACATACTTGAGAAGAGACCAGTAAGAGGTGGCTGAAAGAGAGTGTGGCAACATTGGTTCGCTGGGTTTAAAACTGGAGAGAACCTATGTGGTCTAAACCCTTCATTACATTTGAGGAACCCCTTCATGTGTAGGTAAGGAAACGGAGGCTAAGAAAGGACTTTCAAGGGTAGCCTAGTGGATAGAGCACTGACCCTGGAGTCAGGAGCATCTGAGTTCAAATCTGACCTCAGACACTCACTAGCTGTGTGACCATGAGCAAGTCACTTAACCCTGACTGCCTCAGAAAGAAAGAAAGGACTTTAAGTCGCTTGACTAAGCAGCAAGGCTAGAATTTGAACCCCAGACTTTGGTCTTGAAGTCTCTATTGTACTGCACCATGCATTCTATGTCTACAAGCAAGGCTCTGGCTGATAGAACCTCTAGATCTTCCAACCCAAGGGTCTTCTTATCCTTCTGACTCTGCTCCAGAAGCCCTGTGCTTTTCCTGAGCCTGAAGGCCTTGGATTCTGCCACTCTTCTTAGCTGGTCACTCATAACATCCTAGTCCCTGCCACCAGCGTTCTAAGCTCCATATCACCTCTGAGAAACAACTTCTTCACTGGGAAGCAGCCAGGAGGCATTATGGGAAGCCAAGACATGCCCCCTTCTTGGGCTCTTTCAGGGCAAGGGACATCACATTCACCCCACCCCACCCCCTCTCCACTAGATAGAGTGGGGGCGGGGGGGGGGAGCCAGGGACTGAAGGAGAGTCACAAATTCAGAGGGACTGAATGATTTAGAAGGAATCCCTTTCCCCTCAGTGTCCCACCTTGTTCTTGGCCCTTCTCTCTCCAGTCTCCCTCCAGCCCCTGCCCTTTCCCACCAGGGTCCTCCAGTCCTTCTCCTTCTCTGCCTAGTATTCTCTGGCCCCTTCCCTTCTCCCTCATGTTCCCTGACCCCCTGCCCTTCCCCCCAGTATCCCTTCTGCCCTTCCCCCTCAAGTGTACCCTAGGCTCTACTCCTCTTCCCACAGTGTCCCCTCCATCCCTGCTCTCTCCTTCAAGGAAAGCCTCTTCCCTTCTTTGCCTGGTATGTTCTAGCCCCAGGTGCTCTCCCCACGATGCCACTCTGCCCACAATGCCCTCCAGTCCCTGGTGTCCTCTCAGCCCCTGCCCCTCTCTCCTATGTCCCTCCAGTCCCTGTCCCTTCTTCCAGTGTTCTCCAGTCTCTTCCCTTCTCTACTCCAGTGTTCCCTCATCCTTTGCCCCTCCCCTGCTCATTCCTATCTGTTGTTCCCAGCCTCAGCCCCTCTCCCCCAAGTCCTCTAGTGCCACCCCATTTTGGGTGGTGGTCCCCAACCTCTGTCCATCTCCCTGCAGTGTCCTCCAGTTCTCTGCCCTGTGTCCAAAGTTCTCCATCCCTCTCTCCCTAGCATCCTGGTGTCTCTTCCCTTCTCCCACAGTCCCCTTAGCCCAATGCCTTCCAGTCCTGCCCCCTCCCCTTCTAATGCCCCTTCAGTCCCTGTCCCTCTCCCACCAGTGGCCTCCAGCCCCTTCCCTTCATGTTCCCTCCCCACTCAGGGGCACCTCAGCCCCTCCTCCCCAGTGTTCCCCCTTTCAGTCACAGATCAGGATGAACATCCAGCAGACCCCCCAGACTGCCTTGCTATCTCCCCCCTCAGCATCTCCCACCAACCCTACTTTTCTTTAAGTTTCCAATCCAACCTTCTTCCAATAATAATGATAAAGCAGGAAGCCTGGCCCTAGGACAGTGCAGATTTTTCTTCTTGACATGGAGTTTCCGATTAAAGGCAAAGGGACATAAATCCTCCCTCATAATTGCTGCGCTCCAGCTCTGAGCCACACCGTCTCCTCATTCCACATCCCTCCCCATAGCCCCCCAGTCTCAGATACTGCCCACCCCTGGGTGGGGTGGGCCAAACCCCAGGTATTGACCCAAGTGGCCATGGCACTGGATAAACCCACTGCTAGCTCCATGGGGTTCTCTTCCTTGCCTCTCGGTCTCAAATAAGCTTCTGAGAACCTCAGTCAGGTAACTCCCAATACACTGTAGATTTTTCCAAGCTGTTTCCTCTTTTGTAAAATGGTGGGGTTGGGTTAGATGATCTCTAAGGTCCCCTCTGGCTCTTAATCCTGTCATTTTATGACCTCTTTTTACACCCATCATTTCATTTTATTCCCACAGTGACCCTACGAATTAAGTAAGACCAGAGCAGAGCCAAAGGTTAGATATAGTCAAAGGAAGGTGATTTAGGGTGCAGCATACAGTGGGATACAACCAGGGGCCCTTAAAAAATGTTATTTGTCTTTATACATGCACATCTGTTTGTAGTAGGAGCTGGGAGCATTTGGGAAGCCAGATGAATTGAGTCCCTCAAACCCATTAGAGGAAATTGCAGAGGCAAAGGCATGTACGGGTGTGTCTCTTGCAGACACAGATTAGTCTATTTGAATGTGAAAGGGGCAGGAAGGGTTGGCCTAGACAACTCTCTAGCCCATAGGTCAATACAGCCCAGGTGAGAATTGAAAAGCAAAATAATGGAACTTCTGAATCCGGGCTGAAGTCTGTACATTGAAGAGAATAGAGACCGGGAGTTCTGTGGAAAGAATTCACTTTTTACCTTTTTGGTTTTTTGCATCTTTGAAAGAGCCACCAGTAAAGGCATCTCACAGCAGAAGCCCAGGGCAGAGCACAGCTGTGGAGTCATCAGTGAGAAGAGTGGAGAGTCTTGGCACATGCTGCCAGCTGCTACCTGGGAGATGAGAGGCCCAGAGCTGAGACCCCAGCTGGTCCTAGGTTGTGGGCCCCAGTGATTTCCAAAAATATACAGAATATCAGGACCTTAGGATATCAACTGACCCCAAAGCTGGAGATTATGGAGGCTACAAGCCTTAGTGTCAGAACCCAGACCCACTGATCAGGGCTAGTCTGCTTAATGAGCAGACACTATGCTCCAAGAAGACATGACAAAGAGATATTGGTGGTGATGGGAGGGGTGTGTATGTGAGCAGGTGGTACACACTGCACAAATTCTCTCTACCCCTGTGCTCTATATGTGTACCCACTCCTTCTACTGATGTTGTATTTATGGGAGAGCGTGCTCCAGGTTTATGAGAAAGATGGTTTGTTGTTACTATTCTGGCTACGCTGCTTCAGTAAATGCCTTTTTTTTTTCTTTTTAAGTTAATGTACCCCTTGGCTGACTACTGAAAAGGAAACACATTGATGGGGCTCATGGGCTATAGTTTCATGGACACACAGAACACCTTGAATATTAAAGGGACCTAACTTGTGAGTTTGAATGGGGAAGGGGGTAACACAGATAGTACAGCATATTTTAAAATAAAATTTTTATTCATATCTTTTAACATTGCTTACATAACCCAATATACCTCTGTCTTCCCCTGTCCAGAGAGTCATCCTTTACAACAAAGAATAAAAAGAGGGGAAAAAATAGTTCAGCAAAATTAACCAACATATGGAAGAAGTCTGCTACGTGCAGTGTTTCACACCCATCATCTCCTACTTCAAAGAGGCAGGGGAAGGGCCTTTTTATCTCTCTTCTTTTGGGATAAACTTGGTCATTATTTTAAAGCTTTCCATTTTTTATTGTCTTGTCATTGTTCTTTTCCTTCATATTGCTGTAATCGTTGCATATTATTTTCTGGTTCTGCTTGCTTCACTTTGCATCACTTCATGCAAGTCTTTTCCACACAAGTCCAGGTTTCTCTGAAATTCTCCCTTTCCTCATTTCTTATGGCACAATAATATTCCATTACATTCATATATCACAATTTATTCAGACATTCCCCAATTGATAGGTATCAATCCCTTTGTTTGCGGTTCTTTGCTATAACAAAAACAGTTACTATACATATTTTTGTACATACAATGACAATAATCATAATCATACCAACTAGCATTTATAAAACACTTTCAAGTTTGCAAAGTACTTTACAAATATTATCTCATTTGATTCTCACAATAATCCTGGGAGGTGGGTACTACTAAGATTCTCATTTTACAGATAAGGAAACTGAGGCAGACTGAGATTAAATGATTTGTTCAAAGTAAGTAAGTGTATGTAAGTGTCTGAGTTCTTGACTCCCAATCCCTTGATCTATCCACTGTGTTCTGCACCATCTAGTTACCCTATGGGCCCTTTTCCTCTTTCTTTGATTTCTTTGGAGTATAGGCCTAATATTGCTGGATAAAAGGATATACACAGTGTAGTAACTTTTGGGGCAAAGTTCCAATTTCAAAACACAGTTTCTTAATCTCTAATGTTAGGGACTGGATCTTTGGTTTCATTAATATAAGGAACTTCTAGGTGAGGAAACTCTTTCTCCCATGTAGGTCATCTGCATTTTCTCTGTATCTTAGTCTTTATGCAAATCTTAAAGACAACCAAACACTAAAATCATGACAAAGCTTGTCCTTAAAAAAGAAATAAGAAAATTCACTTCCCCATCTTCTTTGCAGAGAGGCTATGGGTATGGGATTTAGTATACAGTGTCAAACTCAGGTGATGTGTTATATTACCAAAAAAAAAAAATGTTTTTTAAACCTTTTTTCTTGTTACAAGGCATGGATGGTTTTTTGGGTAAGGTGATCAGAACTATGGTATAAACTAAAAAAGATTTCAAGGGAAGTGACATCACCATCCTGGCATTCTGGGGTGTGTTTCTTTGCCCTCCCTCCACCTTCCTGCAATCCTCCTTACCTTCAACATGCAAGTTTCTTCCTGGAAAGACTTATATGAACCGATGCCGAGTGAAGTGAGCAGAACCAGGAAAACATTGTACACAGTAACAGCCACATTACGCATCGACTAACTTTGATAGACTTATCTCTTCTTAGCAATGCAAGGATCTAACACAACTCCAAAAGACTCTTGATGGAAAATGCTGTTCACATCCAGAAAAAGAACTATGGAGTCTGAATGCAGATTGAAAATATTATTTGCTGTCTTTCTTTTTTTAATTTTTAAATTTTTTTTGTTTCTTCTTTCTTATGGTTTCTCCCATTGGTTCTAATTCTTCTTTACAACATGACTAATGTGAAAATAGGTTTAATATGAATGTATACGTTGCACCTATATTGATTTATATGCTGTCTTGCGGTAGGGGGAGGGGAGAGATGGGGGAAAAATTTAGAACTCAAAATCTTGTGGAAGTAAATGTTGAAAACTAAAAATAAATAAATTTTTAAAAAACATGCAAGTTTTTTCCCCCTACCTCCTACCCTCACCATGCAAGTTTCAGAGACTTGCATAAAGCATCAACAATTTAAGTGACCTGTTCAGTGTCAAACCTCTTGAATTCAGGTCTTCCCGGGTTCAGGGCTCACTCTGCTGTGCTGTTTTCTCTATATCATCGGATTATGGGTTCTCCAGGCCCTACAGGTATTATCTGACCAAACCCTACTTTGCTCATCTGTCTCACAATTCTCTCCATCAGGGAGGTTCTCATGAGGTCTGATCATAATGCTGCTGCAGTACCTTATTTTTCTGCCTACTGCCAGAGACCTCATGCAAAACTTTGTTCTGCCTCTTTCTAAGGTATTTATGAGCTAACACTGTATATTAAAGTCGAATATGCACACATCATATTGTGTGTTACAGTTGTGACCCCTGTCCCAAAGCCAGTTGGTATGGAGCTCTCTCCCTATTGGTGGAGATGAATGCCCTGCCCTGTGTGAGTGGAGGGGCAGAGTTAGTGAAAGGCCAGAGAGATCCAGCTTCTCAGGTCCTCCTTTGGGGAGGGCTCTCCAAGCAAGAGTCTTCAAGTCAGCTTCCAGCTCTGAGAGAAAAAATGAAAGAGTTGCTGAAGATTGCTGAAGGAAAAGACTCTGGGAAGACATGAAAGGAGCGGGCAGTCTCCATCAAGTCCCTATCCCAGCATGCTACCCTACAGACTTTGGGGAACCTCCCCTTGGGTGAGATCCAGGACTATCTCTCTTGGTTGGGCTGAGCTGAGTTGCTCCCAAAGGGAGAGCTCTTTCACTCTATTGTCTGCCATATATTCTCCTTTGTATGCTTTCTCTGATTTCTGTTTTGCTCTGATTTGGACAAATGAGTTTTCTTTGCTATTTGCTAAGTGTGTTCATTGTTGAATTGGTATTTGGGGGAGGGGGAGGGGTCAAGCTTTGGATATAGAGTTTAGGGTCCCCCTTCCCTCCAGAAACAAAAAAGTTGTCAAAAGTTAGCCCAAACCTGATTATATCCCCTAGACTAATAATATTTAAGGGAGCAGATAGATGTATTCCTAGCCCAGTACTCCTCCTCTCTGAGGTAAGCAGACAGTAGCCTCTGGCCTCAACCTCCTGCTTCCCTTCTTGGCAGGAATGAAAGTCTCCCTTGGAGTAGGGTGAGAGGAGAAGAGCTGGGAGATTTCTATTCTGCCTCCCTTCAAGCCACACACAAGGACAGCCCCCTTGTCACACATGGGGCTCACCCCTATCACTAATACTCTCCTTACAACACAGTCATATTTGCATCTTATTCTTGCTAATTGAGTCCATGAAAACATGGAGTGTGTCATCTACACCTTACATCTCATCAAGTACTTTGCTCTAAGTGCTCTGCAAACAGTAGACACTTACTCAGAGATATAACTAGGGCAGCGCTGCCAGGGTTTTATTCGGGGCCAGAAAATTTAGAAGGTGTTTTCTAGAAATATAATACAAGGAAATCAAAGACAGAAAGAAAGGTCCTGTGAACAACAAAGTAGTCAGAGCAACACCTTTTTGTGATAGCAAAGAACTGAGAACAAAGAGGAAGCCTATCAACTTGGAGACAGCTAAACAAACTGTGGTCCACGAATGTAACAGAATATTACTGTGCCATAGTCAATGATGACTACGAAGAATTCAAGGCAGCTAGGTGGGGCAGTGGATAGAGCACCGGGCCTGGAGTCAGGAAGACCTGAGTTCAAATCTGGCCGCAGATGCTTACTAGCTGTGTGACCCTGGGCAAATCATTTCACTCTGCTTGCCTCAGTTTCTTTATTTGTAAAATGAGCTTGGGAAGGAAATGGCAAACCACTCCAGTGTCTCTGCCAAGAAAACCTCCAATGGAGTCACGGAGAGTTAGATATGAATGAAATGACTGAACAACAACATCAACAGCAGCAAAATGAAGAATGCAGAGAAGTATAAGAAGATAAATGAACTGAGGCAGAGGGAAGTAGGCAGAACTAGAAAAACAAGATAAGTAATGATTAAAACAGTGTAAGCAGAAAGAACAAGAATAATATAATGAAACACTAAACTCATGACAAAGCTTGTCTCCAGAGAAGAGAGAAGAAATTCCAATCTTTTTAGCAGAGAGGCTACAGATAGGGGGCTTTGTGTACAGTATCACACTCAGGTAATGTGTTATATCACAAAAATGCTTTTTAAAAAATCTTTTATTTTTTGTTATAAGACCTGGCTTTTTGAGTAAGGTGATGGGAACTATGGTAGAACCTAAAAAAAAAATTTAGAGGAGAGTGACGTCACCACCCTGAGGTATGTTTTTCCCCTGCCCCCTCCCCATATAAATAAGCTTTCCCCACCATGATACTTGACCCAGGGGTAAAAATTGCTCATCACAGCTCTGCACTTAATTTTTGTTTAGTTAATTAGTTCATATTCAGAAAATGGTTCTAGGGGCAGCTAGGTGGCACAGTGGATAGAGCACTGGCCCTGGAGTCAAGGGGACCCGAGTTCAAATCTGGCCTCAGACACTTGACACTTCCTAGCTGTGTGACCCTGAGCAAGTCACTTAACCCCAACTGCCTTGCCAAAAAAAAAACGGTTCTAGTCCTTCTCACCCCATTCCACTATCTCCACAACTACTTGCCCTCTCACTCCTCACTCTACAGTTGGATTTCTCTTTGTTTCTTGTTGGGTTAAAAGAAGGACTAAAAGATTCAGTGACTTGAGATCTTCTAAAGCCAGAGTTCTTCACGTAGAGGCTAGGAACTTGCTTTGTAAAATAAGTTGATAACTATATTTCAATATAATTGGTTTCCTGACCTGGAGTTAGGAAGACCCGAGTTCAAATCCAGTTTCAGACATTTACTAGCTATGTGACCTCGGAAAAGTCCCTTAACCTGTCTGCCTCAGTTTCCTCAACTATAAAATAGGGATAATAATAGCATCTACCTCCCAGAGTTGTTGTGAGGATCAAATGAGATAATATTTGCAAGCTTTTAGCACAGTACTTGGCACGTAATAGGTGCTTAATAAATGCTTGTTCCCTCTCCCTCCCTTCTTCTGTATTTTATTTTATTCATTTAAAAATATTATTCTGAGAAAGGGTCCAATAGATTTCACCAGACTGCCAAAGGGGTCCAGGATATCTAAAAAGATTAAGAAACCCTGACCTAAAGATTCTATCTCAGTTGAGGAAGGAAGCGTGGCAATGTGAGAACCCAGCCTCTTTATTTGACAGATGAAGAAACTGAGGCCAGAGAAGGGGAAGTGATTTGCCCAAGATAATCTCCAGTTGGTGGCAATACCAGGACTAGAAGAACACAGGTCATTTCTTCAAATATCAATTTAGCCTTCCTTAAAACACACGTCCCACACTTTGCCTCTTCCTTCTTATTTAAAATAATATAAAGTAACTTGAACTCAGGACTGAGTATCATTGTACTGCATCTTTTGGGCTGTTTGTTACTATTGGGTTGTTGCAAGCTAGATGTTTTTCTAGTTGATATGTAGCACTCATCTGGACTGGATGTCATTTGTTGTAGCAGGGTCATGCTGGACTGGTGCTAGAGTCAGAATTTTCTGGGACGGGTGAGTTTTAGAATCCCTGGGGGAGGAAGCTGAGACCAAAGAGAACAGAACAGCCAAGCCCTAGAGCCTTTGACCCCGTTCTTAGTATTCTGTTCCCATCACCCCCCTGTGCTAACAATCTTGTTTTGTTAGGACATTGGGTCAAGGGAGTTGATGGAGAAGGAGCCTTGCTCTTGAGGGAGGTCACAGATGTGATGCTGCATTGAAGAGGAAAGGGTTGAGTGGTGGGAGCCAAAGGGTCCAGACAGTAGGCTGAGGGAGCTGGAAACTTTAAGGATGCCTTGGAATCATTTTGTGTCGCTTATACCTATGCCCACAGTCGCGTCTCGAGCCTATTTCTCAACATCCTTCCTACTCTGCCCTCCAAAGACAGGGCACACACATTACCTCTGACAGAATTGAGTTGTGTCTCAGAGGTAAAGGCCGTGTACCCTGGGATCTTCAAATCTGACATGGGTCTCAGAGAGCCAGAAACAGAAGCAGCAGCGACAACAGAAGACTAGGGAGCAAACCAGGGCCATCATTTCAGAAGGAAGCCAGGTTAATCACAAAAGCCTGCATGGGTCAGGGAAGCTTGGAGAAGGAGATGAGGAGGGAGAGGATTCCACTTTGGGGGGAATAGAACAGCATAGAACATGCCCAGAGCCAAGAGATGCAGTATCTATCTCCTGGAATAGCAGTGGTGCTACTATCACTGGATGGAAGAGTAAATGGGGGGATTGTAGGGTCTGAGAAGACTGGAAAGATGGGAGTGTGGCTATGTTATTTTTATTTTATTTTTTAATTTATGGAATAAAACAATCATTTCCATAACATGATATAATAAAAAAGAAGATTGCACACTTAATTGCAAATCTATTATATACAACTTGCTATTCCTTTTGAATATATAATAAAGTTATCAAGTAAATTTTAAAAAAAAAGCCTGCATGGAAGAAGGGAATGTAGGATAAGGTTGTTGAGGGCTGAGCAAAGAAGTTTAGGAAAGCCCTAGAACTGGGAGAAAGTGAAGCGTGGTAAGAGATGGTGGATGCTCTAGGCTGGGGAGAAAATTAACTAGAGATGATTGTAAGGGGACAGTTATTGATGGAAGTTCAATGAAATCATCTCTAGTTAAGGTAGGCGAGAACAGAGTGCTGGACATGGAGCCAAGAAATGCAGGTTTATCTACTTGCTTTGCCACTTCCTAGGTATGGGACCTAGGCTATTCCTTAATATGAGACTCCATTGCCTTATATGTAAAATGGGGAAGATCAAAATACTGATAACTAATAAATTACAACGTTGTTGTAGGAAAAGTACTTTATACACTGTATAGGGATATGGAAAGGTCAGACATTACTGAATAACTGAGTCTTTCCCAGAAATGCAGATTGTCATGCCCTCTTGGTTTTATTTCATTTAGCCTTTTGTCACTTTACTATCTCGTTTCAAAAAGAAACCTATTCATTATTATCTTTAGGACAAAAGACCAGAATTCATGGGTGCTCCTACCTTGATTCTTTTAAGTCTCCAAACCCCATCTCAACTTCCCTTCAAACTCCTACCCTAATCAATCTCTCCAAATGCATTCCTCCTTTCCTGGGCCTTCTTCCCACTAGCTTGGCTCCAGAGAAGGGAATAGTATGGGGGGTTAGGGTTAGCCATCTTGGAAAGCTCAATAGGAAAGTATGAAAGAATCTGGAACAGGTCCCTGAAGGAAGCCGGGCATTTTGGTGAATGACTTTAATCCTAGGATAAATTCTCAAGTGTCTGTCTGGTGAAGGCTGGTCCTGGTTGGGTGGTAGGAGAAAGGGTGAGATGTCTCTGTAGGCGCTAGAACTCCGTCTCCATGGTGTTCACTTAAAGAAGTAACATTTATCAGCAAAGGGTGGGGAGGGGGGGCAAGGAAGAAAGGGGGAGAAAAAATAGCCACATCCCATTAACCTACTTTTGCAACTTCATTAAAATGCGCTCCTTGACTCATAGCTATAAATTGTCTTCTGAGAATGGGACCGTATCCTTCGGCTGGTTCACAAGCATTGGAGCTGTTCCCAAAGGACCTTGAGGATAGTCAGAAGTAAGGAGGGTGGAGGGACTATCTAGGCAGAACCCAATTGACCCTGCTTTGTTAAACTGGGATAGTTCATCAGTTACACAGCAAGGGCTGGGAGGTCACTGGGGAAGAGAGTCAGGGGCTGGAGGGACATTTGGACAATAGGGATGAAGACTGTGGGAACATTCAGTGAGAGGGACAGGGACTGGAGAAGGCAACAAAAGAGGAGAGAACGGGGGCTGAGGGAGGACGCCGGGAGGGAGGTGAAAGGTGTAGGAGGGCGCCAAGATAGAAGGTCAAGGAATAGAGGGAATTCTGTGCAAAAAGATGTGACTTCTATCCTGTTCAAGAAATTTTAGGAACTCCCTACTACCCATAAAGTTCCTCCTTTGAGAGTCCTCACTGTCTACATTGTCTTTTTTTTGGCGGGGGGCAAGGCAATTGGGGTCAAGTGACTTGCCCAAAGTCACACAGCTAGCAAGTGTTATGTGTCTGAGGCCAGATATGAACTCAGGTCCTCCTGACTCCCACGTCGGTGCTCTCTCCACTGTGCCACCTAGCTGCCCCTACATTGTCTTAAAAAACAAAAAAACTCCAGTGTTGACTTTCGGTTCCAACAGAGCCAATCACTGCCCTATATGGACACCACACTACCACACAGCATGTTCGTTGACATTTCCATGATTTCTCATACTTCATGCTCCTCTTCACCAATCCATGGACCTCTCCTTCTTCCTGGAAGATTTCAGGGGTGAAAGAAAGCTTTTCACAAGAGTCATTCTGTCAGAAATGAGTTGGTAACAGTCAAACAGACCTTCTCACACCTGAGTGTTGGACTTGAATAATAGCAATTTCTCACATTTCTGGAGTGCTTTAAGGTTTGCAAGGCACTTTACAAATATTATCTCATTTTATCCACAACTCTTGAAGGTAGGTATTATTATTATTATTATCCCCATTTTACGGATGAGGAAACTGAAGCTGATTGAGTTAAATGACTTTCCTTGGGTCACGCAGCTAATAAGGCCAGATTTGAACTCTGGCTTCCTGACTCCAATTCCAGTTCATTAATCTCTATATAAACTCTTTGAGGGTAAAGTCTGATCCCTTTTTTGTCTTTTGTCTTTTCAGCTCCTAGCATGGTTCCTTGCCCATTGTAGGTACTTAATAAATGCTGGCTGAATTAAATCGAACTCAAGCCCTGGAAGAAGAGTGACTCTTTGTACTGGGAGAGGAGGACACTTGCCTAGGATCACACAATAAATATCTGTCAGAGTTCTGAGTCTTAATTGGATCAAGGCATGGATGGTCTGCTTGTTAATATTTTGGTTTTAATTTTTTTTTAAGATTATGAACTTAATCATTGACAAATGCAAACATTCCAACATTCAAGAACAAAAAAAGAAGATTGCATTTGAAACCACAAACTTCCGTTACACATTTTCTTTTTTAAAAGTGCATATTAAATTTAACACGATAGCAATAAAACCATCATGTTTGTGTTCCTCCCCTTGAACCATTTGTTTTCTTTTGTGTGGTTTTTAGTGTTTTATTGATACTATTTTCATATTTCTGTCACTTCCTGAGTAACACCCCCTCTCAAAGAAGTCCTCCCTTGGAATGGTATTCAGTCACATGCTTATCAAAGCTCTGAGAGATAGCTAATATATTGAATGACAGCCCAGATTCAAAAATAACTTCATAGGTTAAAGCAATGGGCCAAACCACGATGGATAAACACAAAATTTTCTACTTGGGGTCCAAAATCAATTCCGCAAATAGCAGATGGGGGAGGTATGGCTAGACAACTCCAGTGAAACAGACCTAAAGGTTTAGTAAGCAACCATGGCGGCTAACAAAGCTAATGTCATCCTTTGGCATTGAGAGGCAGGAGGTTCAGAATGAGAGAAGCGATTGTTCTGCCATATTTTGCCTTGGTCAGGCCACAGCTTAAATGTTGTTCAGTTCTGGGGACGGTATTTTAGAAAAGACACAGAAAAGGTAGAAGAAGTCTAGAACATAGTAACTAGGATGGTGAGTTGACCAGAAAACATGCCATACAAATGAGGACTGGCTCAAAGAATTGGGGATATTGAGCCTAGAAAAGAGAAAATAGCATCATAGGGTCAGAGAATCATAGATTTAGATATGGAACAGACATTAGAAGTGAACTAATCCAACCCCTTATTTTATAAATGAGGAAGATGAGGCCTGGGGAAGTGAAGTGATTCACCCAAGGTCACACAGCTAGTCAGTTGGAAGAGATGGAACTGAAACTCAAGGCCTATGACTTCCAGCTCAGGCCTTTGGCAGAGATATGACAGCTGTCTTCAGCTATGAAGAGATTTCATGTAGAGTGGGGATTACAGTTGTTCTGCTTTGCCTCAAAGGACAGAATTAAGACAAGTGGATAGAAATTACAAAAGAATGGATTAAGATTATATAAGGAAAAGCTTCCTGTCCATTAAAGTTGTCTCAAAATAGAATGGACTACAGTAACAGGTTCCCTACTTGTGGGGAATCTTCAAGCAGAAGCTAGACAACCATTTGTTGGGTTCCTTGGATCCCAATTAAAATGTGCCTGATACGTAGGGGATCTAGAGGCCCTTCCAGCTCTTAGAATCTCTGACTCTGTAACTCTGACCCCTTCTGGCCTTGTGTTTGTCGCATTTTTTCACTTGTATCAGTTTGTACTTGTTACTGGGTAGATTTATAAGAAGCTTGAATTCTACTTCAGCCTTGATGACCACTCTCTTCTGGACCTTAGGTAATTAACTTCCCTCTCTGCATCTTCCTCAGTTTCCTTATCTGTCAAATGAGAATGTTTGACTACTAGGGACAAAATACTGTATATATTGTCCAACAAGGTCCCTTTAAGATGCTTTTGCTTAGCTGTTTTCTTTGTTAAAATCAGGCTCAATACTGACTCTGGTCACACTTGAACGGTGTGTTTACCAGCAGTTGTGTTGTTATTTTTAAAAGAGCCTTTAGCCAAATGGACCAAAAGAAGAAGGCTTCAGATGCAGACATAACCAGCGCAAGGACAAAAAAGAAGCTTGTTACTACATTAGAACAAAAATGTGATTGATGTGATTGAACATGGTCATCATAACTAAAAGGAATTTTATGGTTCCTATTACAGAAGTCCACGTCACTGTTGGAATGCCTGATGGGTGACGTGGAACATGGACAGAGAGGCAAGAGGAATCCAAAAGAAAGGCTACGTCTCACCAGCCTGGTAGCCACGAGAAGGAGGAGGTGCATCGCAGGGACAGCACGGGCAGGTGTCTTAGTTGTGGCAATCCAAGACCATCATCACACGCACAGCCTTTCAGATAAAAGCTCCAGTTTACATCAGACACTGAAAGGAAAGGGCATGAAGTGATGGTGAAGACACTTTTACCACAAGTGTTGGTTGCTTCTGTTCCTTTAAAAAGCAGAATCAGTTGGAGGAATGGAGAGACAGCTGCTGCCATGTGGAAGCATGTCTCATTGGGCAGGTTTTCCCTTGGAAAAGCAGACTGTGATAGGAGAAATAACAAACCTGGGAAGAAAGCCTGGCTTGGAACAACTAGAAAATGGTGTCTTGGGAGTGATTCCCACTCAAGAGAATGACCTGGTGATTATCTCCTTCATTTAAGTCAACAGCAAGTGCTGGAAGGTGTGCAGAGGGAGACATTCACCCTCTGGGAACAATCTGAGGTTAGCTTCCTAATGGGACGAGTGGTGAGGCCAAGTATTGTGGATGGCAACCCTGACATCAGTGAGAGTGCACCAATTCTCCAGGTGTGGGTCAAGCTGTCTGCACCTACCAGGATATACATGAAGACTTAAAGAAAGGGAAGGCGGTTCAGTCTAGGCTGCTAACATGCTTTAAACAAAAATAATGACATTTTCATCACATCAATGTAGGTTTATCTTGGGGTACAGTGTTTGGCAACTTAAGGTAACTTTTAAACTTTAAAAATTTTGCTTTCTGTAACTGCTTTATTTGTAACAAATTTGAACAGAAATAATTTTCTTATCCTTTGCTGTTATATTACATTAATAAACAAAACATTGTTAAAAAAAAAAATCAGGCTCAATCTGGTGGTGGAGAGGTGGGAGGTAGTGAAAGAAGAGTATTTCCAGAAATGACTTTGACATACAGACAAGTCATCAATAAAACTTTTTTTATCAATAGAATTGAACTGAACGATCTTGCTTCAAAGTTTTACATATAATCAATCCTCTTTTTCTGTTCTATTTGTATGGAAATGTCCAAGTTTAGAATTTGAAAAATCTAAATCTTTCAAATCTCTTTCTATGGCTCTATTTTTTAAAAACGCAATTTAATTTTTTAGTTAACAAACATTTACTTTCTCTTCCACCACTCCTCAGCTGGACCCAAAGAGAGAAAAGCAAAAGCCTTGGGACAAATATGCATAGGCAAACAAAACAAATGTCTATGTTGTCCTTGTCCAAAAAACAGCTTCTATTTCCAAAAAAGCCTCAACAAGAAGAAACTGCAGCAGGAGAGATGGAGATTAGACATTAAGAACATCCAGAGAAAAGGACTTGCTTCAAATGTGTTAACAGTTAAAGCAATACCGTTATAGAGACCTCTCAGCACAGGAAAGGCTGAGCTCTGACGGCAGGAAGATGAAACAAAGGGAATCTTGCTCATTAGGCTGGGCTTGACTTGAGCGTCCTCAGTCATCCCTGTGCTGCTTCAGAGTTGCAGGCCAAGAAAACAAAAACATAAAACAGACATTTTCTTTCATGTGTACTTGAAGAAGCTATTTAGTCCAGCCCATTTACAAGCTGTTGGGACTCTTTATTAAGCAAAGCTCTCTCTGGTTTTCCCCAAATGGCCTCCCAGGGTTAAGTGAACTGTGTTAATGTGAAGTGTGTGTGTGTGTGTGTGTGTGTGTGTGTGTGTGTGTGTGTGTGTTGCTGGGTTGAAAAAACAATTGTGGGGTGGGAGTTATTTGTTTTTTAACATAGAGCTTAGCACAGTGCCTGGCACATAGTAGGTGCTTAATAAGTGAATGTTTATTTGACTTGATTGACTTGACTTACCTTTTTAAGATCCAGGTCAAAATCTGGGTGAGGGGAGATTGGTCATGGGAAGAAAACTGAAGCTGGAGACCAAAAAAAATCAAGGTTCTCATCCTAGTCAATTGCCGTGTGACTGTGCCTAAGTCACAGCCTCTCTGGGCATTTAATGGAGGGCAAGCAGAGATAAGGACCAGGAATAAATATGAAGACTTACTACAGAACTCATAATCAAACAAGAGATAGAGAGCATTACAGGATGTAAGATGGATAATTTTGACTACATTAAATTAAAAAGGTTTTGCACAAACAAAACCAATGCAGCCAAGATTAGAAGGAAAGCAGGAAACTGGCGGGGGGGGGGGGAGTGGGAGGAATTTTTTATGGTAAGTTTCTCTGATAAAAGGTTCATTTCTCAAATATAAAGAGAAATGAATCAAATTTATAAGAACATGAGTCATTCTTCAGTTGATATATGGCCAAAGGATATGAACAGGCAGTTTTCAGAAGAAGAGATCTAAGATATCTCTAGTCATATGAAAAATAATGTAAATCACTATTGATTAGATAAATTCAAATTAAAACTCTGTGGTACCAGCTCATATCTATTAGGCTGACTAATATGACAGAAAAGGAAAATGACAAATGTTGGAGGGGACGTAGAAAAATTGGGACACTAATGCACACTTGGTAGACAACCATTCTGGAAAGCAATTTGGAACTGTGCCCAAAGAACTATAAAACTGTGCATACCTTTGAACCCAGCAATACCACTACTAGGTCTATACTCCAAAGAGATCAAAGAAAAAGGAAAAGAACTTATCTGTACAAAAATATTTATAGGAACTCTTTTTATGGTGAAAAAGAATTGGAAATTGAAGGGATACCCATCAATTGGGGAATGGCTGAACAAGTTAAGGTATATGCTTGTGATGGAATACTATTGTGCTATAAGAAATGATAAGCAGACCTGAGTTAAAATCCAGCCTCAGACCAAACACTTGACACTCACTAGCTGTGTGACCCTGGGCAAGTCACTTAAATCCAATTGCCTAAAAAAAAAGAAGAAGAAAAAGAAAAAAAAAAATGATAAGCAGGATGATTTCAGAAAAACCTGGAAAGACTTATATGAACTGATGCAAAGTGAAGTGAGCAGAGCATTGTCCACATTAACAGCAATATTGTAATGATGATCAACTGTGAATGACTTAGCTATGGTCATAAATACAATGCTCTGAGACAATTCAGAAGGACTTATGATAAAAAATGCTACCCACCTCCAGAGAAAGAATGGATAGAGTCTAAATGCAGATTGAAGCATATTTTAAAAACTTGCTTTATTTTACTTTTTTTGGGAGGGGTCTGTGTTCTCTTCTGCAAAATGGCTGATATGTTTTGTATGACTGTACGTGTATAATCTATATCAAAGTGCTTGCCTCATCAAGGAGGGGAGAGGGGAGGGAGGAAGGGAATTTGAAACTCAAAAATTATAAAAAATGAATGTTAAAAAATTGTTTTTACATGAAGTTGAAAAATAAAATAAAAAGATTTTTTTAAAAGACTAATTACCTTACTCTGATCTCCAAGACACTTCAAATGAAATGATTATTAATAATGCTTGCTGCTGTTTATATTAATAATCAAAACAAATTTCATAATGATCTTGGCCTCTCTCCAGCTCCTGTCTGTCAGACTACCATTAAGGCAGGGAAAGAGCACCACTTTATCTGGTACCACAAGACTTGGTTCTCTGCAACTTGATATCTGGGTGACCTTGGGAAAGTCATTTCCCCCTCTCTGGGTTATAGTTTCCTCATATGTAAGATGAAAAGGCTGGATTGGATGATCCCTAAAGTCCCTTACAGCTCTAAATTCTATAATCCTATTCATTTTAAAGCCACTGTCAGTCATTTCCCTTTAATCCCCTTTCCTTGACTTTGTCCTTTATTCTGTCTTCACCTTCCCCATGCTTTTCCCAATACCATAACATGAGAAAAACAAACTGTAAAAGTGATCTCCAGCTATCCAGGGGCCAAGTCACTGACCTCTAATTTCCATCCAAAGCTGTAGTTTGGTTTCTTCTTCCTGGTCTTTCCCACAGACAACCCCCCTCTTTCCTGTGGAATAATGGGTTAAGAGACCAGTTGGCGAGAGTTCTCAAACACAATAAACAGTAAAGCTCTTGGCTCTGCTCAGAGATGAGATGTGTACAATTCCAGAATGGTCAGGCAGCACAGTGAGTCCCTGGTACAGACCTCAACTTTCCCTTAAGTGCCCCCTCTTCTTTTCTGGCCCCCAGGAGCTTGTCCTATGTGGGGAAGCAGAGAGGGCAGTAGATCTGGCAACAAGTCACCTTCATCTAACCTACTATCAGAGGTCGATGGGGGAAGGAAAAGCAAATAAGTGATGTGGAACAAGGAATTTTCTTTATCTCCTACTTCTCAAAAGTTTTCTAAGGAAGCTGTTTGGTCTTCCCAATCAATTGGAAGGTTCTCTTCTCCAGTGTGGAACTTATAGGAGGTATCAGAGTGATCTTTTTAGAGATACCCTCTAAAGACAGAGACAGTGTTGTCACAACTCTGGGAATCAACCAATTGACAAGCATTGACTAAGGACCTACTATGTGCCAGTCTGCAAAGAGCCCACAAAACAGAGAGAGGGCACTAGACTAGGCACTTCCCTGACTTGAAGAAGCTTACATTCTATCAGGAGAGATGTGGGTATGTAAGTCTACACAAGGTGACAGGGGTACAAGAACCAGGAATTGACTCACATAGAAGTTGGCACTTAAGTAAAGTCTTGAAGCAGACTAGAGATTCAATGAGGCAGAGGTGATGAAGAAGTACACTCCAGAAATGCAGAATGGCTAGTAGAAATGTACAGAGATAGCAAATGGAGGGTTATATGTGAAGGACGGCATTAAAGACCAGTTTGATTGAACTCTATAGAGCCATAGGGGAGGTGTCTGTAACAAGGCTGGAAAGTTGGAATCAGATTAGGGAAGCTTTTAAATTCCAAATAGCAGTTCATATTTGAACATAGACGTACTAGGGAAACATTGGCATTTATTAAGAAGGTAATATGATCACACATGCATTTTGGCAGCTGTGTAGAGGATAGATTGGACTGTGCATGTGGGGAGCTCAATTAGGAGGATATTGCAATAGCCTGGGTGACAAGTGATAAGGACCTCAATGTGGGGAGGGAGATGTGGGGTATGGCTATATTAGTCTAGCAAAAGGAGATGAATTTGAGAGGTGCTGGAGAGGTAGAAATAACAAGATTTGGTAACTGACTAGACATACGGAGTGAGAGAGCATGAGGAGTATTCTGAGATTTCAAATGTGGGTTACTAGAAGAATGTAGTGCCCCTGACAGAAATAAGGAAGTTGGGAAGAGGAGTGGGTTGAGGAGGAAAGATAATGAGATCAGTTTGGGGGCATATTGAATTTGACGTGCCAATGGAACATCCTAATCCAAAATGTCTATTAGGCACTTGGTGATGTGGAGCTCAGAAGAGAGACTAGGGCTAGATACTATGATCCGACAACATCTGAACTTCTAAGGGGTGCATTGGAAGGACAATATTCTAAAAAAGTTTTCCAGAATCTCATTGTGATGTGTGGATAATCTAAAATAACAACAAAACAAAACAACAACAACAACAAAACCAAAAAAAATAAGCTTTGGTCTGGTCTAATTGGGGAGGATTCCAAATTCCAATTATTAAGCAGAATGGTAGAAAGAAGAGAGGTCAGAGGGCTGCAGGATGAAGAACAGGGGGTTAAACAGTGCCCAAGGGAGAAGAGATGGGATCAAAGGGGGAGAGATAAGTATCTGGGCACATAGGCACTCCCAACCCCAGAGCAGAAAACATCCCTAAGGCAAATGGCCTTTTCCTATGCAAAGTGCCAGGGGGCGTCTCATTTACAAGTTGAGGGCATGCAGGCTGGGCTCTAGAGCAATATACCTTCATGATCTCATCTCCACCTCTGCCTCCTCATACCTCCACTCTCTTTGTGTCATTCTGAATGAATAGGTGCTGTGTCATCATCAATCATTATCAGACGCAAACATCACTGCATACTTACTGAGTTGGGTCCAATCAGGATGCAAAGATGAACAATACATAGTTCCTGCCCTGAGCAGCTTCTACCCTAGTTGAGGAGGTGTGATGTAGGGTGCTCGAAATCCTTCCCAATCTTTAAAACACAATACATTCAAATCCAGCCTCAGACATTTGTTAGCTGTGTGACCCTAGGCAAGTCACTTAACCTCATTGCTTCTTCCCCCTGCCCCCCCCCCCAAAAAGGAAGAAAAAACCCCAATGCAAAAGTCACTTCTTGCTAGGAGTCAAACTCAGGTCCTCTGGTTACAAATCTGGCCCTTTTAGTTCTATACCCTGCTGCATTTTTAAAAGGCATTTATAAAATAACAATGCATATTGCAGGTACTGGTGTCTGTCTCTTTCCCCTATTAGATTCAAGGCCCTTGTCACATCTCAACTTTTTATCTCTGAGCACCTCCACACACAGTTGGCATCTAATAAGTGTTTGTGGAATGAAACAATGAAAAAATAACTAAGAGTCTTGGGTCAGGGCTCCTAACCTTTCCTAGGTCATATTCCCCTCTGGCCATTTGGTGAAGCCTATGGATCCTTTCTCAGAATCATGTCTTTATTTTATCTATCTATCTATCTATCTATTTATTTATTTATTTATTGACTAGGCAATAGGGTTAAGTGACTTGCTCAGGGTCACACAGCTAGTAAGTGTTATGTGTCTAAGGCCGGATTTGAATCAGGTCCTCCTGAATCCAGGGCCAGTACTCTATTCACTGCACCACCTACCTGCCTCATCAGAATCATGTTTTTAAATGCATACAAGTTCAGAAGACTAAATGACAAGCAGGATGGTTTCAGAAAAACCTGGGAAGACCTATATGAACTGATGCAAATGAAATGAGTAGAACCTGGTGATCATTGTACACAGTAACAACAATATTATAATGATGATCAACCCTGAAAGACTTAACAACTCTGATCAATACAGTGATCCAAGACAATTCCAAAGGAACTATGATGAAAATTACTATCCGTCTTCAGAGAGATCTGATGAACTCTGGTTGCAGATTCTGAAGCATCCATTTTTACTTTCTTTATGTTTCTTGCTCTGTATCGTTTTATTTTGTAACATGGCTAACATAGAAATATTTTGCATGATTTCATAGGTATAATTACTATTATATTGCTTACTTTCTCGATGGGTGGGGGAGGGATGGAGAGAATTTGGAACTCAAATTTTTAAAAAATGAATGTTAAAAACAAATACATATGACCAAAAAGAAACCAAGTATGCTGAAATACAGTTATCAAAATGTTAAAACAAACAAGTTCACATACCTTAGGACAACAAGAGCCCAAAGAGGCATATGAATACTACTCCAGAATAGGATAGAGAGAGAAGGAGAGAGAGAGGTTGCAATGGATTAGGAGCAGAGAAGGCTTCCTAGAGGAGGTAGCACCAGTGCCAGGGTCAGAAAACTATGTAAAAGTATCCTTTGAAAGAAGGAAAACTTGATTGGAGAAAGGTAAATTAAAACAACTCTGAGGTACCACCTCACATCTATCAGACTGGCTAATATGACAGAAAAGGAAAATTATAAATATTGGAGAAGATGTGGGAAAATTGGAACACTAATGCATTGTTGGTGGAGTTGTGAACTGATCCAACCATTCTGGAAAGGAATTTGGAACTATGCCCAAAGGGCTATACCCTTTAACCCAACAATACCAGTGTCAGGTCTATATCCCAAAAAGATCAAAGGAAAAGGACTTGTATGTACAAAAATATTTATAGCAGCTCTTTCTGTGGTGGCAAAGAATTGGAATTTGAAGGGATGGCCATCAATTGGGGAATGGCCAAACAAGGTGATGAATACTATTGTGCTATAAGAAATGATGAGCAGGTAGATTTCAGAAAAACCTGGAAAGACTTACATGAACTGATGCTGAGTGAAGAGAGCAGAACCAGGAGAACATTGTACACAGTAACAGCAATATTATAACGACGATCAACTGTGAATGACTTAGCTATGTTCATCAATACAATGATCCAAGACAATTCTGAAGGACTTACGATGAAAAATGTTATCCACCTCCAGAGAAAGAACTGATGGGGTCTAAATGCAGATTGAAGAATTTTTAAAAACTTCCTTCATTATTATTTTTTAATTTGCGTTTTCTTTTGCAACAGAGTTAATATGGAAATGTTTTGCATGACTGTACATGTATAATCTATATAAAAATACTTGTCTTCTCAATGAGGGGGGCAGAGAATTGGCAGCTCAAATTAAAAAATGAATGTTAATTTTTTTGTTTATATGAAATTGAGAAAAAATAAAATAAAGATTAAATGTTTAAAGAAAAAGAAAGATAGAAAACTGAGGCAGATACCAAGAAAGACATTTCAGGCAGAAGAACCAACTACAACAAAGATGGGAGTATACATCGCCTGTTAGAAAGACCTGAGCAGGTAAGTTCAGCTTGAACACAGGGTTTATACAGGGAAGTGATCAGTCAGTAAGCATTTATTAAGTGTCTACTATGTGCCAGGGGTAGCTAGGTGGAAAAAGAGAGTGCCAGGCCTGGAGTCAGGAAGATCTGAGTTCTAATCTGGCTTTACACACTAACTGTGTGACCCTGGCAAGTCACTTAACCCTGTTCACCTCAGTTTCTGCATGTATAAAATGAGCTAGAGAAAAAAATGGAAAACCACTCCAGTATCTTTGCCAAGACCGAACAACAACAACAACAACAACAACAACAATGTGCTAGTGGGAGCTAGGTTGGAAAAGACAGTCAGACTGGCACGGTGGATGGCCTTAAATACTAGATTTTGGATATTAGCCTCTAAGCAACTGAGGCCCCAGTGAAGATTTTTCAGCAAGGGAGAAATGTGATCAGAACTGTGTATTAGCAGACTCAGTTTGAAGCAGGGAAAAACTAGAGGCAGGAAAACCAGTTGGAAGGCTATGGGTAGATGCCATTATTTTCAGGTGAATAGTTCTGTGTTCCTGTGACAATTTTTCCATTTCCCTGAGTCACTGTCTCTGTGTCATTTTGAATACCTATGGTGGTTGTTCCTGTACCTACATATGCATTTGTATCTGTGTCTCTTTTTGTCAGTTTGATTGTCTGCAGGTGTGTATAGTGTGTGTGTACATGTGTGTGCACACGTGTATGTGTGTAGTGTGTATGTATGTGGTAGGTATGTGTGCACACATGTAGATGTGGCTAGAGAAGCCTGGTTGAGCCAAGGCTCTCTTGGTCTCCTGGGGAGCACGGGGGTATGGATGATGGATTACCACTTCCCCACCCCATCTGTCTCCCTCTCCCTCTCCCTCTCCCACTACAGTTGGGAGGACCCTGACCTCTTCCCCAAACACAGTAGGCCCTCAAGCTCTCTCAGAATCAGAATTCCAGTTCTCCTCAAGTGTGTGTGTATGGGGGGGGGGGTGCTGTCCCTGTCACTTGGGATACACTGTATTCACTGACTATTCCCAACCCCACTCTCTCTCTGAGCCTGGGCAAAGCTAAAGCCAATCAATACTCCTGCATTCAAGGCGGCACCCAGGGATGCAAGAAGGAACAAAAGATAGGGTTGAATACTAAGGGGATGGAGGTGGAGAGTAAGGTGGACTCCTCCCCAAATCCCCAAGGCAAGAATGAGCTACAACTCCACACCTAACTCAGGTGATTTCTCCCACCACGAGGTTGGGAAATTGCTGTCGTTGATTGCTGTCTCCAGAGGGAGGAACAAAAGACTCCCAAGGGCAGAGCACAAGCTGAGTCGATTCAGCCCACAGGTGGGAGAATGGGGGTGGAAACACATGAGAATATTTCCAGGCTGGGCTAACCCAAATAACACAGAAGGGGGAGGGAGTCTCTGGAGCAAGGTATGCTGAGGGGAAAGGAGATGGGACTGAAGGGAGAAATTCGGGGGAAAGGGTAGGGATGGAGGGGCACTGGGAGGAGGGACAGGACATCATTGTCCTTCCCCACTCACTCTTGCCTCTCATTACTCATGCTTGCCTTGCCACCCCTCCACCCAGACGGGTATGGACCCTCTGGCTAACCAGGGTAGGCAGCTTGAGGGAGCTGCTCTGACCTCCTCAGCAGCCTCTCCAGCTTTCCCACATGGCTCAGGTCAAACTGGGTGGCCCAATAGAATGTAAACTCCTGGAGATTAAAAGGGGACCCTTTTGCTTTTTGTTTCTGTATCCCCAGTATCATCATCATCATCATCATCATCATCATCATCATCATCATCATCATCATCATC
>NW_020952487.1:222541-272044 GCF_900497805.2 Vombatus ursinus
TCATCATCATCATCATCATCATCATCATCATCATCATCATCATCATCCTTGCTGCCAAGATTGATACCAAGATACCAATCATTGCCCCAGGGTAGCAGGTTTTCAGCCCTTATTATAGCTCAGAGAGATCACTGAGGCAGGGAGGATTAGATCTGGGATTTGATGGTAGAAGGAACTCTGGGTTAGGAAACTCCTTTTACCAATTCAGGTCTTTCTGTAATACCTTCTCTGTGACTGACTTACAGTCTTAGAGGTTAAATGACTTGTCCGGGGTCACACAGCACTTGAATGGATGTGTCTATATGTATCAGGGGCAAAACCTGAATGGAGGCCTTCCTGGCTTGGAAGCCCATTCTCTAGCTACAAATGACACTGCCCTTCTATTATTTGTATCATTGATAGCAATGAATAATATTATAACAGGGACTGCCAGACCTCATTAGAGGCTGATCTCTAGTCTAAAATGATGTTTAGGCTTTTAGAGTCTAAACTATAAAGTCCTTGAGAGTGGGGACCGTCGTTTACCTTTCTTTGCATCCCCAACACTTAGCACAGTGTCTGGAACAATAACAGATGTTTGATGCCACTTGACTGACTGGATCTGATTTCATTAGTAGAGGAAACTCCCATTACCATTCAGGCCAGCATCGTCTCTGCCACTTGTCATCTTAACAGATTTGCCTAGATCAGCACTTCTTAAACTGTGGGTCTCAACCCCTTATGAGGTCTTGAAAAATTTGGCAACAATAAAAGGTTTCAGAGTGTGCAACCACCCAAAATTAATTAAAGATCAAACGCAAAACCCAAAGTGTTTCTGGCAGGGCTTGCCTGTGTGGCATTCCAACTTCACTGCAGCCTAGGTTCTGAACACAAAGCATGTGCACTTTGCACTGCACTAGCCCTCAAGCCATGCAATACTTTGGAACCCCGAAAAAGGGTCTTCAGTGGAAAAAGTTTAAGAAGTGCTGGCCTAGGGTACCTCAGGGCAGTTAGGTTGTACAGTGGATAGAGCACTAGGCCTGGAGTCAGGAAGACCTGAGTTCAAATCCAGCCTCAGACACTTACTAGTTGAGTGACCCTGGACAAGTGACTTCCCCTTGTCTGCCTAGTTTCCTCATCTGTAAAATAAGCAGGAGAAGGAAATGGCAAACTACTCTGGTATATTTGCCAAGAAAACCCCAAATGGGATGGATGTGATTGGAAATGACTGAACAATAACTAGAGTACTTCAAGGTTAAGTAACTTGCCTAGGATCACAGCCAATGTTAAAGGCAGTTCTCAAACCCTGATATCCCTGGTTTTGAGACCAGTTCTCTACCTATTACAGTATGTTCCCTCCTTGGCTGGTTGGTTGTTGTCCTTCCTGCTTGAAGAGGATCAAGATTCCATCATTACGTTGGGGTTAAGGTACGGTGTGTCCAACCATGAAGGCTCTACCACGGGTCTGGCACAGATGGTCCATAGGAACATTTGGGATGCTCCCTCTTATAGTTATCATCAAATCAGGGCACTGTAGGACAATAAAGAGAAGGTGGTACTCAGGATGACTGTGCCCTAAAGCCTCTTTGGTTGGGATCATCAATCTATTAGAGGACCTTAGATGGCCAAGGTCCATGAGTAGTAAGGGAAAGAGCCATGATTGGGGCCATTTCTCTGACTCCAGATGTAGTGCTACACTACAGTTTTACTCTTTCCAGCTAACATCCCCCTATTTACCCATTTGAAACATGGAGGATTGAGCATCTCCTCCCCCCACCCCACACACAGCATGAGCGCGTGCACACGCACAGACATACAAACACAGACCCCTGCCAGCTCTGTCTCCCTTGCTATTGCAGGGAGAATCCAAAATGGTTTCAACTGTCTTAGCACTCCTAAACTCATCCCATTCTTTCCTATGTACTCACGTGGAGGCCTCTTATACTGAGATGTGACAACTTCCCTTAGTCGTTCATTTCATGTCTCCCAATCCTGCCCTGCAAAATACTCTTCCTCTCATCTAACCCCCTACCCACTAGCTGTAATTTTAGGCCACCTCCCTGGCAGCTGTCCAAAATGCAGAGAATGTTGCAGCCTTTTGATAAGTGCTTTTCTAAAGCCATCATCCCTCTGGCCTCCCCCATGCCATCTCCCGTCAGCCACCTGTTTGTATCTCCCATCCCTGGCAGCATGGAAGTCCTCCCTACTATTTATTCTGAATTCCACTTTCCACAGTCTGGAAATCCATTTCAATCATTCTCCTGTATTTACCCCATCTGAGTAACTGTGTGTTCAAGGTCCCTAAGGGAACTAGGCTCACATTTACTCTTGGTCACTTAATCCACAATGTCTACCCTTCCTTCTTCCTGTTGAAAGCAGGCCAGTTTCTTTTCATTCTATCCTCTCTAGCAGAAGGAGATCAGATCTCTCTCACCTGGTGAGAAAGGAATTTGATGTTTCCTCTGAATCAGTACACCACTTTCAAATGCCTCCTTTCCCCTTCCAACATCTTAAGTCAAAACCCTCTTTATCCTCCCCACCCAAAGCATCCACCCCTTCCCCACTCTGACCATGCCTGAAAGAGGGCAGATAAAGGTCACTGGCCCTCTCCCAGCTCCCCATACTAATGTGGTCAGCCCTAGGGTAGGGAGAGGGAGCAATAGTTAATGAAAGACCCCAGTCCCTAACATTCACTAGAGAAGGGGGTAATTAGAAGCAGTGCTGGTCCCTGTCCCCCAAAAGGTACTGCTAAACAGCATCATCCATCATTAGGGCCCGCTGCAGGAGAGAGGTGGGGGGAGAGACCGAGGGGCTCAGGATTGGCTGGCTATGGCTTGCAGAGGAGAGGGCTGCAGGGGAATAACCTAAGAATGACCTTGATGGGATTTTAACTCCTCTGCCTCTGCCCCTATCTTCCCAATGTCTCTCCACCCCTGTTCCTCAACTATCTTTCCTGACTTTGCCCTTCTGCCCAATGTTCCCTAGCCCCTGCCCCTCTCCCCTCACCCTCTTCCCCTCTTGCCCCTATTCCTTTCACCTGATTCACCTTCCCAGCCTCGTCCTCCCTCCTCCCAGCATCCTCCCCCCCCCTCCCGTTCTCTTGGGTTATATCTTTCCCCCAGCATTACTGTCAGCCTTCAATTCTCGAGTTCCCTCCCTGCTTATAGTACTTCCTAGAGCTGGCAGAAATCTCTGGAAAAGGAAAGGGACAGTGTGTGCCTTCCAAGTGTGTTTATTTGATCTGAGTCTTGGCCAGGTTGGATTGTGTATATTTTGATAGCACAATATATGCACATTGTCTTGTGGATATAGCTAGGTCAATTAGAGGGTAGGGAAGTGTGTCAAGCCTTGGTGCGATCCCATTTTTGCTCTAAGTGATCATATCTGGGCAAGAGGAGCAAGGTTGCAAGGCTATGTACGTGTGTGGGATGTGTGAACATGCTAAGTCTGTGTGGCACCAGGGGTATGTTGCCTGTTGATGTACCTGCTTTCATATGTTCATGTATCATGTTATGTTATACTAGGATGTGTGATGGTACATATATGTGTGCCTTTGTGAACACACAAAGAGGTTACATTTTCATGAGTGTGTCTATATCAGGAATTGAAATTTGTCTCTCCATGTTCCCTCACAGGGGAAAACAATGAGTCTGAAGAGATGTAAACGCCACACCCCCACCCGTGTCTTTTCAGTCATTTTCCCCTTGTTCTGCACCCCACCCCAGCCATGGGTATACAGAAACCAGAATGTGTGGGGGCAGGGGAGAGGGGGGAACCAGCATCAGCAGGTCAGGTGGCCATAAGGAAGGGAGCTGAGAAGGAGGGGCAACTTTGCCAACACCTGTGAAAGTTCCTTGTTACATATGCAAATGTCCTCATTAGAGATGCAAAGAGCTTCTCCAGTTAATAGCTGCAGCTTTTTCCAAGCTGATGCACTGAACTGAAGGAGAGATGGGGGAGTAAACCACCAGCAAGGGGCAGAAAAAGACAGGAAGGAGAACTCCCATTACCCAAGACAGGCACCTGGGCGTGCAGTACTCCATCCCTTACCCTGGGCAACCCCAGGTAAAGAGAGGAAAGCACTTGGCTTAGGCAAATAGGCAGAACTGAGCCACTGAGGCAGAAGATGGGACTCTTGATCCTCTGTCTCATTCTAGTGAGAAAGGGGACTAAAGCTCAAGTTCAGCGCTGGGCGCCCTCAGGTGCTATCCCACAGTGTTGGGGTCTCTTTCAGGCTGCAGACTGGGCAGGAAAGATATAGGGTCCATTGTCAAGAGGGCAAGAAGAACGTTCACAGTTTGGGGGCTTGGTTGTTGTGTGCCTGTACACATAGAGTCATGGAGTATTACATGATTCTGTAAAGGGTCCAAGCTCATGAGTTGATACCACCATCTTACATTTGAGGAAGAGTGAGCTCAAGGTCACACTGAAAGTTCATTCACTCATTCATTCATTCATTCATTCATTCATTCATTTCATAAGCATTAATTATGCTTCTGCTCAACAGAAAAAAAAAAAGGACTTCTCCCACAAGGAGTTTACATTCTATTGGAAGCTCCTGGCAGAGCCAGGACCAAAGGCGGGGCCTCCTGACTCCTAGTCCAATGCTCTGTCCACTAGGATATGCTGCCTTCCATTATCAACTGCCTGGTTATCACTGTGCCCTGTGAGCTCATTCTAGGTCTTCTTCCTGACAAAGGGCACAAAATGTTTTTTCCTCTCCCCCCCTTCCCCAACCTGCCTGAAAATGCCTCACTGTCCTTCCAGGCACCTATTGCCATAAACACTCCACTCCCTATAGCCTCACACACCCACCCACATGCCATTACACACTTACAGAGCCATGCATCGCGAAACCACTTCCCATACACTCCCAGCGGAGGTCAGAGCACTTTCCTGGGAGCCATCTTGGGCCAAGTCTCCACTTTCTCCTCTCCTCTCTTGGTTGCAGGGGTGGTCCAGCTACTTTCTCCTTGGGTCTGGTACCAATCCTCACCCAGGGATAAATTTAGGCAACTGGGATCAGACTCAGAAATATAGTCTGACCTTTTAGAGGAAGAGGTAAGGGAGACAGTCTGGGGTCTTCCTTTCTCTCCACAACCACTGGCTATTCAACCAGTCTCAGTAAGTCCTCTCAAGGTTGAGGGTTGGGTCAGCTTGCCATGGCTTCCATAATTTTCTGGGGGCTTTGTCTACTAAAATAGTGATCCCTCTCCTCATCTTCCTCTTCCTCCTCCTCCTCCTCTTCCTCTCTCACAAACATACTGAGATGGAGACAAATATACGTGGTAGATGACAGAGGTTACCATCTGTATACACAGATAGGTGCAAATATACACAATGTTACACTAACATCAAGTTAATTACACATGCACAGAGACACTTACCTAGGTCTACACACTTCCCTATTGTATACCTTGTTGTTTGCACACTTATGGTCAAACACAAACATTCCTCTGTTGTTGTTGGGGTTTTTTTTGGGGGGGTGTGGGAGGGAAGGTATTGAGAAGCTGCCCCCATTCTACTCCCCCCTTTCCTTTCTTTCCTTGCTTCCCCTCCCCCCACTGCCTCCCTGGGCACCCGTTTGCCAGGGTTATTTATAGAAGCAGGCGATAAATTCAGTGTGTTTCTCGGTGCGCAAAGCTATAAATAATGGCACAGATCATTAAACCCCTAGAGCAGGCCCAGCCGCCGACGCCGCGCAAACAAGATGAAGTACAAACCACCGAGTGAAAGAGAGAGAGAGAAAGAGAGAGAGAGAGAGAGAGAGAGAGAGAGAGAGAGAGAGAGAGAGAGAGAGATACCCAGAGAGAGAACACAGAGATATAATGAGGCAGAGACATAGCCAGAGCCAGTGAGAGAGATCCAGGACTGACCAAGATGATAGGCCACTCCCCTCCAATCACTCAACCTATCCAAAGGACACTGTATATGAAGAAGCCAAGGGGAGATTCTCAGTGAACTTAAGAGGGGCTGGTGGTATAGAAAGGGGGAAAGCTGGGCCTGAAAGTCCCTCCAGAGGTAGAAGGAATCTTACCCATGGAACCCAGCATCTTCCCTACACATCCTCTAATCCATGAAGGTCCCCTTCATCTCCCTTCTCTCCCCCCACTTCTCCTTCCATCACTCCCTTTTTCTCTCCCCCTCTTTTTCTCTTTCTCTCTTCCTCCCTCCCCATACCTCTCTATTTCTCCTCTTTCCCATTTCTTCTTCTATCTCTCCCTTTTTCACTTCCTTTTGCTACCCTGCTCCTCTCCTTTTCTTTTGTGCCTTCCCTCCTCCCCACTCTAGATCTCCAGACCATGGGGAGAAGCCCTGATAGCCTAGGAAGGAGCCGCCGAGGCAGAAATTCCCCTGTCAGCAGAACACTAGTGCTGACTGCTGATTCAGTGTCTGTGATCTCCCAGGCAGAGGCAGCAGGGGACAGGGAAGATGGATGAGGAGAAGAGGGAGCAAGCACAGAGGGGACATTAGGGACTGGGTCTCATGGCTGAGGTGAGAATATGGGGGAACATCCCTGACCCCAACAGCTGACAATCACATCAGTGCCTGTGGATCAGTGAATGAGGCTAAGTGGAGAAAGAAGGCAACTGGAAGTTTGGGGTGGTAGCAGGTGTGTGACAAGGAAACAGGAGAGAAGAGGGGAATAGAAAGAGAACTATAGGGGGAGGGAGGGAGGGAGGGAGAGAGAGGGAGAGGGGGAGAAAGAGAGACAGAGACAGAGAGGAAAGAGGAGAGAGAGAGGGAGAGAGAGAGAGAGGGAGAGAAAGGGAGAGAGAGAGAGAGAGAGAAGACACAAATGGGAGTAAGAAGATAGATCTGTCAGTCAACAAACATTTATTAAGTGCTTACTATGTGTCAGCCATTGTGCTAAGCCCTGGGAATACAAAGAAAGGTGAATGGGTGAAATGGAAAACACTGGACTTGGAGGCAAAAGGCCTGACTTGGAGTTCTGCCAACTTATAGGTGAGCTCCAACAAGTGACTTTTCTCAGAGTCTATTCCCCAATCTGTAAAATGGCGTTACAGACACAATTAGTGGGGTAAAGAAGAATGCCTGTGGAATCTGAAGACATGGCTCGCAGTAGGTGGGGAACCTGAAGACTTGAGGCCACATATGACCCTCTAGGTCCTCAAGTGCCGCCCTTTGACTGAATCCAAACTTCACAGAACAAAACAAGGCTGCAGGTTCCCCAGCCCTTGGGTGGATCTAGATTCTGGCTCTGTCGCCTTCTAGTGATGTGACCTTAGGTAAATCATTTAAACATTTTGAACCTCAGCTCCCTCATCTGGAGCTGATGTGAGAGTGAAAGGAGGAAGTACAACCATTTCCTCAACCACAAAATGAGGGGTTTGGACTAAATGACTCCAAGTCCAACCCCCTCATTTTACTGGAGAAACTGAGGTTCAGAGAAGTTAGGGACTTGCTCAGGGTCCCACAGGGACTTTCCTAAAGCATGCCAGGTGCTTGTGAGAAAAGTTCTTTGTAAACTCGAAAAGGCCCCATAAACATGAGTTATCACTGAAAATACTCTGTGGGGGCAGCTAGGTGGCGCAGTGGATAGAGCACTGGCCCTGAAGTCAGGAGGACCTGAGTTCAAATTTGACTTCAGACCAAACACTTGACACTTACCAGCTGTGTGACCCTGGGCAAGTCACTTAACCCCAATTACCCCCCCCAAAAAAATACTCTGTGAAATACCAAGCACTATATCAAAATAAGTTGCTGTTATTATTATTAACCCTCTATGTTTTGAAGGAGACTTCTCAATGTCATCCCCAGGCCATACAGCACAGTCCAGGGACTCAGATCATAGCACTTTCCACCAAGCTTGGGAAAATTCAGACTGCTCTCATGGCTGAACAATCCTCTTCAAGGCTGCCTCACACCCCTCCTTTGGCCTCTTTTTAGGGGGTTCCTCCAAACTCTTGGGCATTCTTATGGCTAGTTAAGAATGGTGCCTTAGTCAACTCTATCTTGGTCCAGAAATTCCACCTTTGGACTAACCTTCTGACATCGTTAAAATCTCCTCTAGGAGAGTAGAGCCTGTAGCCAACACAGAGGTCAGTGGTCCCTAAAAGCTAATTGGAGTTAACAGCTCTGAAGATTTGCCATGACAAGACCAGAGCCAGTGATATTCCTTCTCCATCAATGACAGAATAAGAGAAAATGGACTTCAGCTGTAGCACAAGTAAGAAGGGAATTCCTGGTGGTGCAGGCTAATGGGGACCATAAAAGGTATCCATAATTGCATTTGAATGTCCCACAAGGAGCTATTGTGGGGCTGAACTGAGTACTGCCTTGCTTGAATGCAGAGGGATGGCCTGGATGACCTTGGAAGGGCTTTCCCTGCCTCCTACTCCCACCCCCCATGAACATACCCTAGCCAGCTTCATCACTGGACCTACCATCTGCTCTGGCTCTGTTCCCTTGTCATCGGCTCTGATGCAGAGTGTGGTTATTTGCCCAGGGATTTATAGCAGGAACCCGGACAGCAGCTAAATCCCACAGCCACAGAGGTAAATCAGCCGCTGCGATGGGCTGGAACGAGGGAGCTGTTGGCCTGCAAGGCAGCACGCTGGGTCTAGAGAGGAAAACACTTGTCCCTGCTTCCTCCAGGGACAGCCACCAATAAATCCCCTCCAGAGTCAATCCCAAACTGGGGGACTGAAGGGTTGGCCAGATTGGAAAATCTATCAGTGGTGGTAGAAGAATATTCTATTCGAGCGAGTGATGGCCACAGAAACTGCAGCATGAGGTACTGAAGCTAGACACCAAGAAGGACTGCCCATGCAGCAGAGCTAAGAGGCACCACAAAATGGGCTCTCTATCTCCAGAGTGAAGAAGAGGTTCTTGGGAACTGGAGGAACCTTGCCCGGAGTCAAGGAGAGAGACAAAATCTTCTTCGAGAGGCCTGAGATCCTGAGCTGCCCTTCAACATTGTCAAAAGGAAAAACAAATTTGAACTCTTTAAGAATAGAAAAAGAAATGAAAGAGCATCTTGTTTGGCCTCTTCTGTGGGAGAACAAAGGGTGTGGAAGTTAAAAGGGGACATACCAGTTAGGCAACAAGCCAGGGAAAAGGGAACCTTGATAACTCTTCAGGTTTACCCTGACAATCAGTTAAAAGGAGAAAGGCAGAAAGGGAGAGATGGAGAGAAAAAGGGGGAAGAGAGTGAGAGGGGAAGAGGGGGAGAGGGGGAGAAGACGGGACTTGAGAAGGTCTTTAATTCAGCCTCCTCATTTTACAGATGAAGAAACTGAGGTCTAAAAGTTAAGTGACTTTCCCCAGGTCTCACAGCTGGGAGGTGGAAGAACTCAGATTTGATCTTTGGTCAACTCATCTCAAACCCAGCACTCAACAATGCAGCGAGCCAAAGATAAAGCTGGGGAGAAGGAAATGAAGAAGAGGGGAGAGACAAGAGGACAATGGAGTGAAGAAAGAGTCGCAAGAAGCACAGATAATGATGTGGTGGTGCTAACATTTGTATAGTGCCTACTTTATGGCAGACACTGTGTTAAGTGCTTATTTCATTTTTAAAATATTTTAATTTTTCCTAATTATATATAAAATAATTTTTAGCCTTCGCTTTTTACAATTTTGAATTCTAAATTTCCTCCCCTCCCCCTTCACTAAGAAGACAAGTAATTTGATAAAGGTTATATATATGCAATTATTATCTCATTTGATCCTCACAACAACCCTAGGTACTATTATTATCCTTGTTTTACAGATGGTGAAATTGAGGCAAATAGCGGTTAAGTGACTTGCCCAGGGTCACACAGCAACTAAGTGTCTGAGGTTGGATTTGAATCCAGGTCTTCCTGACTTCAGGTTCTATCCACTGACCATCTAGTTGCCCCAGGAGTGGGGAAAAATGAAGGAAGAGAGAAAAGACGGGGAAAGTTTGGGAGACAGCAAACACTAGAGGGAAAGAGATGATGTCTTAATTGCCAAATCTGATGGCCTTTTCTCAATCTTCATCCTTCTCAACCTCTCTGCAGTATCCAGCACTGTTGATCACTCTCTCCTCTGTGGGTTTTTGGGATACTGCTCTCTCTCTCAGTGTTCTTCCCATCTGCCTGACCACTCTTTTGATGACTCATCTTCCAAAACACCAAAACATGTCTCTAATTGGGGGTGTTCCCCAAGTTTCTGTCCTGAGTGGTCCCCCCCATTCTGTCTCTCTTTATTACATATAAAAATATATAATATATATATATAGTCTCTCACCTCATGACTTCATCAGCTCCCATGAACTTATCACCTCTATGCAAACGACTTTTTGTTGTTGTTGAGTCAATTTTTTCAGTAGTGTCTGACTCTTTCTGACCCCATTTGGGTTTTGTTTTGTTTTTGGCAGAGATACTAGAATGGTTTGCCATTTCCTTCTCCAGCTCATTTTACAGATGAGGAAACTGAGGCAAACAGTGTCTGAGGTCAGATTTGAACTCAGGTTTTCCCGACACAAGGCCCAGCACTCTATCTACCATAAAGTCCTAAATGACTTTTAAACACACAGAGAGACAGAGAGATATGTATATATTCACACGTGTCTATGAATCTGTATCTATAGTCTCTCTCCAGAGCCCCAGTTCACTGAATTACCGACTGCCTATTGGACATTTCAAACTGGATGTCCTATAGGCATCTCAAACTCAGCACATCCCAAAATTGAACATATTATCTTTCTCTAAAAACCCTTTCCCATTCTGATTTTCCCTCATTCTTTAAAAGACATCACCATCCTTCCAGTCACCCAATTTCACAACCTTAGAGTTAACTGTGACTTCTCACTCTTCCATATCCCAGGTATTTAAAAAGTTGCCAAATCTTGTCATTTCCATGATTCTTGCTCTGGTCCCCTTTCTACTCACATAGATGCTAATCTAAGTCAGGGCCTTCTCACCTCTTACCTTGACTACTCCAATAGCTGAACTGGTCTCTCCCCTCTCCAATCCATCCGCTCCACAGCTGCCAAAGCCATTTCTCTAAATTGCAAGTCTGACCACGTCACTCTCCTACTCAGTAAGACCCAATGACTCCCTATCACCTCTAGGATCAAATATCAGCTCTTCAGTTTAGCTTTTAAACCCTTTTACAACCTGACACCAAACTGCCTCTTCAATCGTATTATAAATTATTGTGCTTTGTGAATTCCATGGCCTGTCTTGCCATTCCTAACACAGATACTAGCTCCCACGTGTCTCTCATTGCATTGCCTATGTCCCCATACTAGAAATATATGCTTACCTTGGCTCCACCTCTTAGAATCTCATTTACTCCTAAACTCTGATTAAGTGACACCTTCTACGATTCATCCAATTGCTACTGTCCTCTCCAACAAGCCTGGCTTCTATCTATTTTGTACCTATTGCTGTATGAATCTCCTCCAACAGAGTGTGGGCTCCTTGAGGGAGGAGTTGTTGCATTTTTGTCTTTGTATTGCCAGGGTTTAGCACAGCGTAGGCTCGTAAATGCTTGTTAATTAACTGGTGGAATGAGGTGGAAGGACAGAAGAGAAAGCAAGGGGCTGGGGCTGGGGTGGGGGGGAGAGAAAAGAGATAGATGAGGTAGAAAGAAAAAAAAGATGGCGGGGGGGGGACAGAATAGAGAAGAGAAGCCAAGGGAGGAGATGTAATAGGCAAAGAGGACAGAGGACAGGAAAGAAAGAGAAGGGGATAAGGCAAAAGAAGAGAAGAAAAATAAAGGAAAAGGTGTTGGGGAGAAGACTTCAGGACAGAATGAAAGAGTAGAAAGGCCTGGACCAAGAAAGGAGTTGGAAAGATAAAGATGCTTGAGATACAACAGAAGCTAATGGGAGAGAAAACAGAGGGAAGACCACTTCTGGGCAAAGGGCAAGTTCAAAACCTCCAAAGCCTGTTGGACAAATATTATTTTCTCCTGTTCTGTCTTTCTTTTCAATTTTGCTTCCTCTCAACCTTCCTCTAGCCTGACCATCCCCTCTTCCATCCTCTTTTCTAATGTCTAGGTCCATGGCAGGGCAGGGAAAGAGGAAGAGGTACTTTGTCTCCGTGTGTGGGGGAGGGGCCGGGGAGAGGTAGGAAAAAAAAGAAGGAGGAGAGGAGGAGGAGAAGGGGAGGAAAAGAAAAGGAGGAGAAGAGGAGGAAGAAGAAGCTACATAGCCTTTAAGGTGGTGGCAGTCAACTCAAGTGTCCAGGGTCAGTCTGGATGTCTCCCCCACCCACCCATTACATCATGGTGAGGACCAGGGCCTTGAAGAAACCAGGCATCTGATGAAATGAAGCTAGGTCGTGGCTGAAAAGAAGCCAAATGAATCGAACCAACATTTATGAAGTGCTTCCTATGTGCAAAGGGCTGTACTAGGCACTGGGGCACAGCATTTAAATAAGGCATAGGCCCTCCTCTCATGGAGATGCAAAGCTTCTGCATACACATGGCTTTCCTAGTCCTTTTAGAACAGAAGTTCTTTTCTGATTTTTAAATATTTTGATAGCTGTATTTTAATATAATTGGTTTCTTCTGTAATCCTATGTCTTTTATTTTACACCTTTAAAAATATGATTCTGAGAAGGGGTCCATAGGAATCACCAGATACTGCCTAAAGGGAGCTGTCAAACACAAAAAGTCAAGAACCTCTACTTTAGAAAGTGGGGAATTTTCATGGATGTATTTGCTACAAAAAAAAAAAATCTTGGGGGACTCTGAACAGAGAGAGGGATGTGGAGGGAAAATGGAAATAGAGAGAGTGGCCCAGGAGAGATGCAGAGCCCAGCCAGGTTGATGAGGCCTCTTCTTCAGCTCAGTCTGCCCCTTTCACTATACAGACACCTAGGCAGCCTAGTGCATAATCTCCTTCTTAAAACTGGGAAGGGAAACTCACCCTGAGGAAAGTGAAAGAATTGTGTCCTCAGCTCCTGGGCCCTCCTTCCAAACTCTTCTCCTGAGAGGCTAGTCTGTGGCAACCCTACATCTGTCAATCCTTCTCTGCCATATAACAGAGGCAATCACTCCTGCCCTTTGGAATCACCAACCTGTACCTCCTTGGGAGGGCTAGCCTCTGTCTGATCTAAGACAAACTAATCGATTTGCAGGTCTTACTGGTAGGTCTTCATGCTGGCTACAGTAGGTCCCTCTCTATGGCTCATGGGAATTTCCAATAGAGAAAGGGCACATATTACATCATCCCTTCCTCTACGTCACTTGCTCAGGGGGGTCAAAATCCTTTATCACCAACAACCCAGGGGAACTAGATAGATAAGTAAAAAGGGTCAGATTAAAATGCAGAGATTGAGACTGAGAAAGAATAATCTTAAAGAACAGCAGAGACAAAGAAAGACAGAGACACTTATGAGACAGGAACAGGGACACGGAGAGATGTGTAGACCTCAGAGAGACATGAAAAGAAAGCAAAGTATAGGGGGGTGGGGTGGGGTGGGGAGAAGTGAGGCTGTGAGAATTGCAGAGAGGACACAACCAACACTCACAGCACAAGGCAGACTTCCCCTCTCCACCCCCACTAAAAATCCACACCTCACACAGAGGCATAGGCCACACACCAAGGCTTTCCCTACCCTCACACCCCTCTCTTCCTCTCTCCCCACTTGACACTATATCACATCTATAATATCACACCACACACACATACACACACACACACACACACACACACACACCCACACACACACACACACACACACACACTACACTGCTGCTTCTAGGCTCCCAGCCTCTGATGGCTGGCCCTCTGCTGCCCTCTATGAGCCCTGCACAGACCTGGAGAAAAGAAAATGCAAGATCCCGAACCTACGCCTACTGCAAGATTCCCACTCTCCCCTTGAACAGGAAAGAGGAACACACACAAGAAGATAAGCCTTCACCTTTTTCCTTCTCCAAAAAAAAGGCATCATGGGATAGCCAAGCCTATACTGTGAACCCCCTCGAGGGAGAGGAGAGGAAGGTACATTCATTTGCATCTAGGTTAACACAGGATCTGCCTGCTTGTATCTGATTTTTCCCCCCTGCTATTCCTCACTGCTGGCCCAGCTCTCACCTTTCAAGGGTTATGATGGAGAAGATAGGGACCCACTATGGAGGTAGCCTGGTGTAGAGGGAAAAGTACCAGATCCGCCTCCAGAAGATTTGGGTCCGAGGCTCAGTTTTACTGTTGGTTAGCTTGGGCCAGTCTTTTTTTTTTTCCCTTCAGTAAAATGAAGGGGTTGGGTTAAATTCTGTCCTCTTTACCGATCCTTCTCCGTGGTCCTCTGAATAAAAAGAAGTAGGGGTGAGATGCTTACAGGAATCAGAAGAAACAGCGCAGGAGGGGCAAAAGATGAATAAACCAGTGTGGCCGTCCTGATGGAGCCACATTCACCTGGGGTGATGGAATAACCTGGGAACACGCTTCTATGTCACCGGGAAAGAAGAAAAAGACAGACAGAGAAAACAGGGGAAAGGAGGGAAGAAGATGTATAGAGAGACATCGAGGCAGAGACCAAAAGTCAGGGAGAGAGAGGGCTCAAGAAACAGTGGCAGGGAAAAGAGCGCAGAGAAACAGAGGGAGGGACAAGGAAGAGAAGCAGAAGGAGGAATAGAGAAACAAAGGGATGGCCAAGGGCAGAGTGACAGGCAGAAACAGGGGCAGAGGAACAGAGGGAGAAACAGAGAAACAGAGGGAGAAACAGAGAAACAGTGGTAGGGGCTGTGAGGCAGAGAGGTAGGAGCAGGGGACAGAGAGACAAGGGCAAGGACATAAAGAGACAGGAAAACTCAGGGAGGGCAGAAAGATGGGGAAAAAGTGGGGGGGAAGGGAGGGGGCAGAGACAGAGAGATAGACAGAGAAAGAGAGAGGTATGTGTATATGTGTGTGTCTGTGTCTGTGTGTGTGTGTGTTGCAGCACGGGAGACTGGGCCCAAGCAGAGCAAGGCCCCAGCCCCACACCGAGGCCGCCGCACCGAGAAGGACGCCGGAATAGCAGAGCAGGCAGCAAAGAGGGGGAGGAAAAGAGGTGGCAGAAGAAGCCAGGCCGAGCCGAGGGCTGGGAGCGGGCCCATAAAAGCCTCACCAGCGAGCAAGCGAGCGGGGAAATTGCCGCCAGAATCGCTGAGCTCCGCAAAACACCGCCCGCCAGCCCGCCCCGCCGCCCGCGCCCAATTTCCACTCTCATCGCAGAGCGGGCTGGTTATGCATTTAAATGTTATTTAATTGGGTTGCGGAGGAGCTGGGGGCCAGTGCGGCGTCCCCGCCGCCCGAGCTGCTTGCCTCCGAAAATCTGTTCTTCCTACTCACAAATTGCGAGATCCCCCAACCTCCCCCCGCTTCTCCCCCTATCTGCACCTGGCTCGGGACAGAGCAGGGGACCCTCTTGCAAGGGGACACACAGCACAGGACCACCGAGAAGGGCTGGGCTCCCCCAAAGACAATGGAAGCACAAGACTTGAATCGGGCCTGCAATGGATATGGAAACCACACACACACACACACACACACACACACATATGCACGCACAACACCTCCAAGTGCACTTCGTCCTATGAGGCAGGCAGACATCAGTTCGGGCAAAAATTAAAAAAAAAAAATCCAGGGATCAGACATGGATCTGCTGAAAAGATGCTCCGGAGGCCAGCAAAAGGCAATATGAATAAATGAATGTATGAATGAATGAATGAATGCTCAGTGACACCATCACACTTACACGAAGTCTAGTTTACAAAAACCAAGAGACCTCACAGTAGAACCATAAACACACCCCAAAGCTGTACCAATGGATGAAATGCATTCATTCCACCTCTTCTCTGGACTATCACTTCCTTGTTGTCCCCTTACCCTGACACATATCCTGAGACACTGTCCTGGTCTCACCTTCAAAAATCTGGGTTCCTAAAATTTCGGAAAAAAAAAAGAAGGCTGCAGAAAGATTGCCTCCTGAGTCATCATATCCATCTTCCATGAAGCATTAGTTTCACCTAAGCTAATGACCTAGTGCTTTCTGGAGACATCGCAGAGTGGTAGAAAAAGTGGACATGGGAATCAGGAAGAAGTGGGTTCCAATTCCTGTCTCTCACACTTCCTGGCTGTGTGATCCTGGGCAGGTCACCTCATTTGTCTGACCCTTAATTGTCTCACCTGTAAAACAGGGATAAAACCTGAAGCAGCACCTTCTCAGGGGTGTCGTGAAGCTTAGATGAGAAAATGTATGCAAAGGGATCGAGGTTTTAAAGCCCATATAAATTTCAGTTATGGCAATCTGGGCAAGCCACTTAATCTCCCTGAGTCGCTGTACAAAAACAGGATCAGACTACATTGTCTCTGAGGGTCCTTCAAGCTCTAGACCCATGATCTGAAAGCTGGGAAACCAGAAACAGGCCACAAAGCCATAGCTGGAAGGACTGAGGGTAGACAGAAAGGGCTTTCTAAAGGCACGTAATTAAGGCTCCTGTTGCAAGGGTTCTCTGGGAAGGTCAGACTACCTCACTGAGAGCAGCAGGGCACTCTAAGCGTGTTGAAGGAGAGGGGCCATCCTGTTGCATCTAAGGCAGACAGAATGACCTCCAGAGGAATCTTTTCCCCCAAGACATCCCCCAACCAGGTGAAAGGAAATTGCTGGACTTGAATGATCAGGATCAAGCTGCTTCAATTAATGAAAATGGAAATTGCTAGGAGACTTGGCAGAGACTCTGGGGTGAGGAATGGGGCTGTTCTGGGCTCCCTGCCACCCCAGCTGCCAAGGCTGACGTGGAGGCAGGGGACTGATGTCAGAAACTGAGGATCCTTGAGATGGGAATGGAAACAAGTGGAAGGGCAAGGGGATGGAGGAGAGTGATCCCTTCCAAAAAAAAAATAAAACAAAATAAAACACTCCAGTCTCTAGAAATGAGGGAAAGAAGGAGCAGGAGGGGAAATAAGGGAAAGGAGAAATTGTTTTTCCCCAAATCAAACCTTTGTACCCTGACTCCCTGGGAATACAATTGTCCCTAATCTAGTCCAGATTGACAGGGTCAGGAAAGTGGTCTCAAAGTCTCTAGGAGATGCCCCCTAAATTAAGCAATTTCCCCTTAAGTCACCTATCCCCATGTTTTCCAACCCCCAAACTGGGAAGTAACTCTACCTATCTAATCTCAACCTCTCCTGCTGCAGATGGAGCTTTTTCAGGGCCTCAGGTGGGGGTAGAAAACAGCTGGCTTCCATCCTCTTTAAACAGTACCCATAGAGACAAAGATTGGTATTCAGTCCCTACCATTACCATCATCCCACTCCCTACCTTCAGCCTTCTCAGCTCCAGCTGTGTCTCAGGCTAGGTTTCCAAACTGTCAACAGTCTTTTTGATCTAACATTGGACACTCCTGGTCTGACCCCACCCTGACCACAGTCTCCCTTTCAAAGCCCCAGAAGTTAAAAGGACACCATTCAAAATAGTAAAGGCATGCCTAAGCCACCTTCTATCTTCCAAAGGTCAGTCACTTCCTTTATCTAGAGGCTAGACACCTCTTTTGTCTTGGGAAAGGCAGAGTCTTAAGACCAAGAGCCAGGATTATGGGGTCCAATGATTTCCCAGCCAGTCCCTACTCCTCCTGGGCTAGAGTTTGCCAGCCTTCTTCACTCTGTGGACAGCTTCCCCTCTACTGCTTTTCCTTCACCCTGAGCTCCAACTGCCTCTTCAGATTTCAAGGAAAGAACAACAAATACCCTTTGAAAGATACTGTCATGGTTCAGAAAAGGGAGAGGACTCAGGCAGGAGGTGGCTGAGAAAAGGGAATAGAAAAGGAAATCCAGGTCTATGCCTTGTCTTCCCTGAAGCCAACCTGCTTCCCTGAGGGAAAAAATAAGGATGGAGCTTCCCTTTGAATCAGCTACAAAAAATTTCAGAAGCCATTAGTCCTTAGGTAGAACCATGATGACTTAGAGGACTGGATCTAAAAGGAACCTGAGAGATGCATCTGATCCATCCCATCTCCCATCTCCCAACTTCCTGAGGTCTGTAGAGATGAAGTAACTTGGGGCAGCTGGGTGGTGAAGTAGATAGAGCACCGGCCTTAGAGTCAGGAGGTCCTGAGTTCAAAACCGGTCTCAGACCAGACACTTGACACTTACTAGCTGTGTGACCCTGGGCAAGTCACTTAACCCCAATTGCCTTGCCAAAAGAAAAATAAATAAATAAATAAATGAAGTAACTTGCCCAAGGTCACACACCTAGTGTAACCCAGCAGTAGCAGGACTTGAAGCCAGCTCCTTTGACTCAAAAGTCCACAGCTGTTGCTATACACCACACTGCCTCAGCTTCCCCTCTCAGAATGAGGGAGGGGTGTCACATTCTCATTAACCCTTCAACCCAAGCTGTGAATCACTACCACTGTTCAAAAGTAACAACCCCTTGGGAGTGGAGGGAGAATCAACATTCACATTAATGGAGGGTGGCATTGATAATCCAAAACTCACTTCCATTTGCTGTTATCTTTACAGCAGCTTCAAATTCTTCATTCTGTTTGGCTCAAGAGCTAATCATAATGGGTTCATTCACTTGGGCTGAGACAGCTCTTGAACATGCCTGTAGGAGAAGGCAGGGAGACATCAATCAAGGATTCTATTCTACTGGGTAGATGACCCACAGGTGGAAAATTAAGAGATGGCAGTATTGAATCCTATGGTGAAGGAGAGGCCTGGAACACCAGATCAGTTTTCCTGCCATGCTGGACTAGAATGAGGTTGCTGAATTAAGAAATTTAGAGCTAGGAGGGATCTTAGGGGCAATCAGATCCAACCCAAAATAAAGAACTCAAATATGTTATCCATTGTAAGGCTCATCCCTGCCAAGGTATCAGGGAGACCCCATCCCTACCCCCAATATTTTAGGGGCCTGAAGAAAACAGGCAGTCCCATGTCTGTGCCTGTCTTAAGGGCGGGGAACACTGGAGATATCAGAAACCTCTCAATATGCCTCTTGATGTTTGGGGCCAATGTGGGTCTGGGTTGGTAAACAAGCCTAGGACCCACATGGGATCCCAAGGAAGTGATGGTAGGGACCACTTTAAGGGAATCTCTAACCCCCAGATATAAAGCCCTTATGCTTAGCCCAGGGAGGAGGCAAGAAGGACACCACCCCCAATAAGCCCTTTCACTAACCATTTTATTCACTCAACACTCCCTTCCTTGCCCCCTCTCCTCCCCTTTCAGTTGTCTGACCACTGATGCAGTCAAGATACTTTTGTAAGCCTCCAATTTCTAAATTCACTTCAGTTCAATTGGCCTACCGAACTTTCCAAGCTCTGTCTGCCACCTCAAAGCCCCCAAGCCTGGAATGCACTTCACCTCAGCCTTTTAAAGGACTCACGCTCTAGTTTCTGTCAAAACTTAGTTCAAGTGCGCTCACTTAGAGCTCCTCAAAGGAGGTCATCTATGTAAATCATTTTATCTTTAGCTATTATTGTCCTGATCCTACCCAGATGCTACCCCCAACCTACACCAAGTATCTACTTTGTATGTACTTAAATTTCCTTTGTTATCTCTAGCCCCGAGAGAGTGGAAGCTAGCAATGGACTATCTCCTTGATCTTCATAGCCGAGTACTTAGCACAATGCCTGGTACATAGCAGGTGCTTCATAAATGCTCTTTGAACGATGAATTTCAATAGCATTTAAGTGTCTAAGTATGAGTGATCATGCTAGGTTCTAGGGATAGGAAGAGCAAGAGCCAAAGTCCCTAGTCTGTCAATTGTGTGAACTTCGGCAAGTTATTTAATCTCTCTTGGCCTCAGTTTCCCCATGTGTAAAAGACTTTATTTTGGGTTGGATCTGATTGCCTCTAAGATCCCTCCCAGCTCTAAATTTATGGTCCTAGGAACTATCACTATGGCTCCTAAAGGTAGTCCTAAGAGCAATAGGTGGAGATCGCAAAAAGAGAAAATTGAGACTCAATGTAAGGAAAAACTTTTTAACAATGAGGGCTATCCCAAAGTGGAATTGGCTGCCTAGAGGAATGGTACCTTCTTCTTGGAGCAAAGGCTGGATAACCCCACTTGTTAGGACTATTGTAGGGAGGATTCTTTTTCAGGTATGGGTAGGACCAGGGTCCCTTTAGACCTTGAAATCCTGTGCCTTCACTCACTCTCTCTGAGACTTATAAACAATGAGTGAATTGGATGAGATGCTTCTGAAATCCCTTTCAGCTCTTAAAGGAGCCTATTGTATGGGGAGCATACTTTACGCTTGTCATCATTCCTTGACCCCCTCCACCTGCTCAAATTCTAATCAATTCACTGACCTTTACTACCTGGTTTTGTTTTTTTTATGTGCTCTTTACTTAATAAATTATGGCTCATAGACAGAGAGACACAGAGTGGTGTGGTAAGATGAAAACACTAGCCTGGGAGTGAGCAGACTTGGGTTCTGGTCCCATTTCTGCCAGCTAATAAGCTGTGTAAAGTAGGCAAGTAACTTCTCTAGAACTTGGATCCTTCCAGCTACAACATCCTATGATCCTCTCTCTATGACCATAGATTCAGAACTTTGGGGCTGAGAGGAAGCCTTAGTCCCAAATATTCATTTTACAAATGAGGAAGCTGAAAGGTCAAGTCTTAACTTGCCCAAGGTCACATAGCTAATTGGTAGCAGGGCATGGACTAGAACCCTGATCTCCAGATTCCTGGACTGGTGGTCCTAGATCCCTGATCTCCTATTTCCTGGGCTGATGGTCCTAGAACCCTGATCTCTTGTTTCCCAGGCTGGTGGTCCTTTCTCCTGGGCCCATTGTATATTTGGCCTTTCTTATTTCAGGGAATGTTAGGCTGCTTGAGGATGGGCAACATGACTTACTCATTTCTGGATCTTCTATGCCAAACAGAACCATATTACATGTAGCAGGTACTCAATAAGGCCCATTGACTGGGCCTTCTTCCTCTCTGGCATCCACTTGGTACAGGGCTCTGAACATGGAGAAGCTCACTTCTTTCATTCATACAACAACTGACAGCAGATAGGAACAAAGAGAAAATAGGAAACCCAAGTGTGGACAGCAGGGGGTGTGGGTGAGGGGAGCTTGTATGGGCCAAGCACTAACAACCCTACTATCTTTCAAAGTTGAAGGAGGCCAGTCCTCAGGGATGAAAGGTCAGACTTGGTCTGTTCTGGCACGCACGTACATGTGTACACACACACACACACACACACACACACATATTCCTACCTCATAGCAGATATGAGAATTACCCAGAGCCAGCTTGCTTTCCCAGCCCTCACTGGACGGGACCCCAACTGGCTACTCAGAAGAGCTGAGAATCAAGTTAGCAGGAGACACTTGGCTGGAATCCATCCATCACCCGTCCCGACAGTGCCCCCGAGTACCAGACAAACAACTGGACAGGCACTTAACAGGGACATTACAGCTTCGGGAAGGTGATTAAGCAGAGAGCTATTTACACCCTCCTTCCCATACCTCAAGCACACTGAAATCCTTCAGCAGAGGTAAATGAGAAAGGATGCAGCTTAAAGGGCTTAGGGATCAATGCATCCAGCAGTCAGATCACAGGTTAGCAGTGCTTTTCCAGAGGTCATCAGGTCCATCCCTCCACCCTAAGAAAGATTGCTTTCTTAATTCTAACCACAAAGTATGAAAAAGAAAGTGTCACCTATTCTAAATAGTCTTCAGAAATAAGGAGAAATGCACTGTCCCATTGGTAGTGTATTTCAATGTCTCCCACCTTAAAGGATCAGGAGGTACACCCCAATTCTAGCTTTGGTTTCTCTCTCTGCAATGATGTTCACCTCTCAAATCCAAGTACTGAAAAAGGCAGAATCCAAAGGAGAAAATTTGAGCATTCAGTTCTCTATAGATAGGTTTGACTTCCAGTTGGGGACTTTTCCCTTAGAGCAGTAAGTTTATCCTCTGAAGGTGCCAACGTCACTTGCTCAAATTGCTCTCAGCCAGACCAGGCCCCCAGACAGGACAAGACAGTGAGGTGGAGAGGGAAACCACCTGGGGAAGTGCCTATTTCCTGGCAATTCCATGTAGAGTATGGGTACCATACCAAAGGGAAAGAATTCAAGGGAGAGAGGAAGCAGGGAGGCTCCAAGGAGGGAGTGAGTCTAATGTTATGACTGCAACAGCAGCTAAAAATAAGAGTTCAGCGTGTGAAAGTCAACATTATCCAGTTTCCCAGGAGAGATCTTGTCAGGAAATTATATATACAAGTAGCACCTTGGTATGCACGTGTCCAGTCTAGCACTGGACTCTTCCCCACTCCCAGCAATGGGCACAATAAGTCAACTGTGAACAGAGGCTGAATCAGCCCAGCTCCTTCAGCTACTCCTTGGCCACAGCCTCCCAGCCCAGTTGGGTTGTGGGCTTTGGGGAAAAGGGTGTAGCTACCTGCTCCTCAGACACCTTGCCTGCCAGCATACCACTCCACCACCCCTATGCCAGCTAAACACTCAGTAGCTGTACTTCATGTCACAAACTCCTAGGAGCTGCTCCTGCTGCTTGGCTGGCAGGTTTCAACTACTGGGGACCAAGAAGTGACCAGGGCATAGGTGGTAGATAAAGAAGGGTCAGGGAAGGTCCCAGCTTGCCCATAAAGAGCGGAGAAGTCTGAAAGCAGGCACTACTCACCTCCAGCTGGGGGCATTCCAGTCCTAGGACCACACATTTTAGGTATACCTGGGTGGGGCTCACACTGTCCTCCCAGGGCCCAGATAGTGCCGAGCTATACAGACATCTGTAAAGGGCACCTGTGGGAAGGAAATAGAGGCATGACAATTACAAGGATAGAGACAGAATACTTAGGTTTCAGTATACCTGCTCCTTTCCGTTTTATCCACATACCAAGAATTTAACCTCCAACCTCAGACTTCTGTCCATACAGCTGGAGATTTGAGGAACAGGGTATCTGGGTCCTAAGCTGGCACTTCTCTCCCAACTTCCATTGAGGATTAGGGCTCCAAGATATCCCCAGCCCACTTCCTATCAACTTTTAGCATCAGAGCAGGAAATAAAGAATGCAAATCTGAGAGTGCTTCAACGTCCTCAGCCTTCATAAAGGCACAGAGGATATACAGCTGAGCAAAAGAATGATGGACAGAGACAGTCAGCATTTGAGGTGGGGGAGGAGGGTGTAAAGGATGGTGGGCTAGAAACAGGGTAGAGTTGATCATCACTCTGAGCTTCCTCCTACTCCCCAAACCTCTGGCCATCATACCCATCTAATAATCATTCATCAACTAGTTGGGGTCAATCAAAAAGACTAAGCCTCCTGTCCTTACCCACCCCTCTGCCTCTGAACACTGCCCATTCACTCATCCCAGGAGCTACCCGATGCCCAGCCATCCTGAAATCCTCATTCTAGCATCCACCAATAAGGTTCTGAACCTGGGGCCTGTGAACTTTTCTTTTTCAAAAAATATTTTCATAATTGTATTTTACTTATGTCATTTCAGTCAGAACAGTGCCTATGTTATAATCAGTTTCCTTTGTAATCCTGTGTATTTTATTTTATGCATTTGAAAACATAATTCTGAGAAAGGCTTCACCAGATCATGGCCAAAAGGGTTCCAAGGCACACCCAAAAGGTTAAGAACCCCTGGTTTAATTCAAACAAACAACCCAGCAATGTAAACATCCATGTTCTTTTCTGCTCCTTTCCCACCTCAGAACCTAATTTTCCTCATCAACACTACTCTTCCCTTATGGGGGGGGGGTGTCTTCTTTTTCTTTTTTAAAAGAATTGGGGGTGAATGGCCCCCAGGTGAGGCAAAGAGACAATACCCTGTTCTCCCCTTCTCTTTTCTAGACCCAGACTGGGTGGGACTGGGAGAGAAATCAAAAGACAGGGGTGGGGTTAGAAGGGCTAGGCAGTGGCGGAAGGAAGGCTCCCGGAGGCAATTAGTGGACATCACAGAGGGGAAATGGAACCATCGTTAATGGTCTTGGCTAACGACCGGCAGTGAAGCAAAGAGTGTCTGAGCAACCACAGGAGCCAGCAAGGGGTAGGGGAGTAGAGGGACCCCACAGCTACACACATGTTCACATGCCCCACCCCATGTGTCCAACCATGTATGCACACACACTTTTCCCATACAACCTAAGCATCCTGATCAAAAACATCTCACCCTCCATTCCCGCCCTCCCAGATTCCTCACCCTAATCTGGGCCATGCTGACAACTCCTCCCATTTTCATACTCAAGAAGAGCACAGCTGTGGGACTTTGATGGTATCTAGTGATAGCATTGGTCCAGCCCTGTTTTCTGTCTCAACTTCTCTTCCAGAAGGTCCTAGGCCAGGCTGGAAGGGGAGTGGGGAAGCTTTCAGCAGTGGCAACTCTTTGGAGGGCCCCAATGGGAGGCTTGATGTCACCTGAGGGAGAGAGAGGTCCCCAAATCACTCCTGAAAACCCAAATGGCAGCATTCTTCTGGCTCCAGGTAGGACTGTACCCATTCTGTCCCCCCATCTAACTTACCACCATTATCACTAGCCAAGATCTCCCCATCTCAGCTGCCTTTCTTTTCACTGTTCCATAAGACTCTAGAACTTCTTTGGGCTTCTCCATCTTAGCAGGAAGTCTTTTCTCATGTTTAATTCTAAGCTACCTTGCTACAATAGAAAAGATCCCCTTCTGGAAGCTCTTGTGGAAATCCAGGAAGGTGGGGGGGATGGAATCTTCCCACCCCATTCCCAGCCATATCTCTTATCAGCTGACTCTCCTTTCATTCTAAATTCTAGGAAGTATATGTATGTGTCCTATAAAACATGATGGGGAAGAGCTCAGGTCCAGGAGAACCTGAGTCCTGCCCTACCCCTTGGTAACCTCCCCTTCATCTGGGCCCCATGCCTTGGCATTTAGAATTTCTCTTAGCTTCTTGCTTCAAGGCAATGATGTACAGTGGCAATCATGCTGGACTTGAGAATCTGGGAGATCTGGGTTCAAATTACAGCTCTCCTACTACCAGCTGTGTGATTTTGGACAAGTCACTTCACCAATCTAACAGTTCTGTTTCCTCATCTGCAAAATGGGGACAACAGCATACTCCTGACCCAACTCACAAGGTTGTCTTGAATAAAGTACTGTGTAAACTATTATTTTTTTCATGTCACTAGTATAATCTTTCCATACCCACAGTAAGCTCCCTGGGGGCAGAGGCCGTGTTCTATATATTTGCATCTCTGTGCAGTACCTTTCATGAAGTGTGTGCTCAAGAAATAACTGTTTATGCATTTGCCCAGTTCCTCCTTTCCTTCCTCTGCTCAGTTCTCTCCTCTTCCTTCCTTGCTCTATTCAGTATTTCCTTCTACTCAAAACCTTTCTCTGATTCAGTCTATTCTGACTCTCCCTCCCTGTGGTGTGTGTGTGTGTGTCTCCACAGCATGCACACATTCAGTCTGTATTCTATTCCAGACACTCACTTCTCTGTCTCTATCTGAGGATTGGATGTGTGGTCAAGGAGCTTCCCCGGGGGCAAAGATAGGGCATTCCTCTTCCTCCTTCTGCAGTTCTCCTCGGTGTCCAAGGGACACTGATGCTTAGTGATTGACGGAGGGCCTGGCCTGATCCATCTCGCTCAGCTGCTGCCTTGTTCTCGAGCTCTAGCTGGGATCAGCAGGGAAAGAGGGGGAGGAGAGAAGAGGGAAGGAAATCACAGTCCAGGCATAAGACAATCCCATCCCTTGGCTAGTTTCAGAAGGAGAGTGTAACTGATCTAGCCAGGTGGTTCCTCCCATGCCAAATGGACAACTGCAGGCTGAGGAGGGCTTGGGGGTGGCACTCAGATATCCTAGGGGAGACCTGATTCCCTTATCCCTTGCCCAGCTTCAGGATTATGGGATTGGTCACCCTAACTCTAGGATTTTCAATGATGCCTGAGCACAACTGGGACTTCCTCTCAATCACCAGAAGCCTAGAATGGAAACATGGGGGAAGAAGTTAACAGCAGTGGGTACAGAGGAATAAGGGCCATTATTTTTTTTTTTTTTTGAGACAATTGGGGTTAAGTGACTTGCCCAGAGTCACACAGCTAGTAAGTGTCTGAGGCCGGATTTGAATTCAGGTTCTCCTGACTCCAGGGCCAGTGCCCTATCCACTGCACCACCTAGCTGCCCCTAAGGGTCATTATCTTTAATGCTGCTGCACTCCACTGTGTGGTCTGATGTCAAGAGTTGGAGGCTGGGAGTCAAGTGGTCTAGATTCTATAGGTTTAGGCAAGTCACAACCTGGCTGTGGTGAGGATAAACTGAGTCAACACATATGAAAGTATTTGGAAGTAAAAATTGATACATAAATATGAAAGAAGAAGAGGGATATTATTCCATTCATTCCATATAATCTCTCCCCCTACTCCAGAATTGGAGGCAGCAAAGGGGAGGGACCTCGGAACAATGACAAATGGAGGGCTGATTCATAAAGAAAGTACTGAACACAGAAGTGCCTAGTACAGTGCCTCACACACAGTAGGTGTTTAATAGATGCTTTTTGGTTGGTTGATTGAAAAATGGAAGAAAAAGAAAAGGAAAAAAAAAGAAAAGAAAAAACTGAAAAATGACACATCAACACCTAGGTTGGGAACCCAGGTGACTGGGAGGATGGGGAGTTCCTTCAACAGTAACAGTTGTTTGGAAGGGGGAAGGGTTTGGACCATTCCCTTCTTCCCTAGAAGGTGGGACAGACTTTCCCCACCTACAGCATAAGGCATAGACGTTAAACTATAACCTCACCAAGAAGTATGAAACTGCTTTCCAACAGCCTGCAATGGACAACCAAGGAAGAAAGACATGAATATCCACCAGTGGACTGCCCCATTCCCATCCAGGGTGTCTGGAGAGCTCGGGCAAGGACTGGGATCCAATAGGGCTCTTTCCCCAGCCCATCCCCAGAGCCCATCCCACCTTCCTTCTCCTTTTCCCCTCCTGGCTATACAATGAGCCCCCATCCCTCCCTCTGCCATAGGGAAGCCAGAATCCCCTCTTTAGATCCCCTTCCCTCCCTTCCCTCCCTCCCCAGTGGCATCAGGCTGCTTTTGTGGGGCAGCCTTGCCATCTGCCCAGTAGCAGAGCTCTCCTACAGATTTTGTCTTTCGCAGTTAGAGTGTGAGCTCCTTGTGAACAAGGATTGTTTGCTTTTTCTATCTGTATTACCAGGGCTTAGCCTAGTGCTTGACACAATGTAAATGCTTACTACGATAAATGCTTTTTCAGTCATTCATTGCACAGGAAAGACTGCCCTCCATTGCAGGCAGGTTAAGTGCAGTCTAAGAGGCAGGCAGATAGAGGAAATGCCCTCCCAAGTTTCTGTGGTAATTAGGTTCTCATGTCAAAGGATACAAATTGACTCAGACCCAGCACACTGATGACGATTGTATATCTAAAAAGGGTAATATTAGCTGAAACGTATATACAGCTTTACATTCTACAAAGTACTTTCCTCCTAATGACCCCAGGAGGTAGGGAATCCAAGTTTCACTGCTCCCATTTTATAGATGGGGAAACTGCTGCCCAGAGAGGTAACATTTAAGTGACTTACCTCCATAGACAGTAAGTGGCAAAACAGGGACCCAAGCCCAGGGATCCTGACTTCAAGTGCAAGTGCTTCCTCCTTCCATTGTACAACACTGCTTCTTCAGAGATGGTGGGGAGTCAACCTGGAACCAAGGAGAAGAAAGAAGTAGAGGTAGTTTTTGTTGTTGACTCACGTCTGACTCTTTGTGACCCCATTTGGGGTTCTCTTGGCAAAGGTATTGGAGTGGTTTGCCATTTCCTTCTCCAGTCCATTTTACAGATGAGGGAACCGAGACAAACTGGGTTAAGTGACTTGCCCAGGGTCATACAACTAGGAAGTGTCTGAGACTGGATTTCAACCCAAGAAAACTAGTCTTTCTGAGTCTAGGACTGATGCTCTAGCCCTAAGCATCAAAATCTGTGGCTCGAAGGGAGCTATGGAGGTCCCCTTGACCATACCCCTTCCTCCCTGGCTTTGAGCTACATTCAAAGCATCCCAGACCAAATGACCAAGTCACAAAGCAAGATCTTGCTATTTCTACTTCCCTACATCTCTCCTTTATGTCCCCTTGTATCTGCTTCCACAGCTACACTCCAGGTCAGGACATTTTCACCTCTCGCCTGAATTATTGCTTCAGCCTCCTAAATGGCCTCTTTGACCCTAGCCTCTCCCTAATCCGATCCATCCTCCACAAAGACAATAAAGTCACTTCCCGGAAGTCTACCTCTGACCACATCAACATTCCACCCCACCCCCTCCCCATTCAATAAACTCCAGTAGCCTCCTGTCACCTTCAGGATCAAATATAACCTCATCTGTTGGTACTTAGGGCTCTTGTCTACCTGGCCCCATCTTTCCAGTCCAACGTGGCCAAACTGGCCACCTTGGTGCTCCTCATGTGACATTCCATTCCTTTGTACCAGCTGCTCTCCTGCACCTGAAATGCAGCCCTTCCTCAACTTTACCTCTTGATAGACACGATTTCCTTCTGAACTCTGCTTAAGCTTCTTGGATGTCCCCTAGACATCTTCAATTCAACAAAATTCAAAACTGAACTCAGTATCTTTACAAGAGAGGGGGCTTGCTCTCCTCGATTCCTAACTTCCTGTTACTGTGGAGGGTAGCACCATCCTCCCAGTCACCCAGGCTTCCTACAATCCTCTCTCTCATTCTCACATCCAACATGCTGCCAAATCCTGTTGCTTTGACCTTGGTAACCTCATCACTTCATGCTTGGACTACTGCAATAGCTGTCTGATTGGTCTCCCTACCATAAGTCTCTTCCCACTCCAATCCATCCTTCATTCAAGATGCCAAAGTGTTCGTCCTAAAGTTCAAGTCTAATCATGTTACCACCAACCCTTCCCCTCCCCACCCCGACTCAGTAAACTCCAATGGCCCCTATCACCTCCAGGATCAATTATAAAATCCTGTTTGGTTTTCAAAGCTCTACATAGTTTCCCCTCCCAGTTTTCTTACACCTTGAAACCACCCCCCACCCCATGTACCCTTTGATCCAGTGAAATTGGTTTCTTTTGCTGTTCGTCAAACAAGAATTTTCATTGCTTATTGATCATGCCAGGAAGGCTCTCCCTCCTCATCTCTGACTCCTGGCTTCCTTCAAGTCCCACCTTCTACAGGAAGCCTTTCCCAATCCTCCTTAAAGCCAATGTCTTCCCTCTATAGATTATCTCCAATTGTTCCCTTATGTATTCCCTTGTTTGTACAGAATTGTTTGTATGATGTCTCCCCTATTAGACTGTGAGCTCTTTGAAAGCAGGGACTGTCTTTTGCCTTTCTTTGTATCCCAATGGTTAGCATGATGCCTGGCACATTTTGTTGCTGTTTCTCAGTCATTTCAGTTTTGTCCAACACTTCTTGACCCCATTTGGGGTTATCTTGGCAAAGATATTGGAGTGATTTGCTATTTCCTTCTCCAGCTCATTTTACAGATGAGGAAACTGGGGCAAACAGGGTTAAGTGATTTGCCCAGGGTCACCCAGCTAGTGTCTGAGGCCACTGCACCACCTAGCTTTGCCTAGCAGAGTAAATAGTTAATAAATGTATTGACTGACTAACTTCTACCTGAAGGCTTTCCTGGTCCAGCTGCTATTGTCTTTGCCTCTAGGGTTACCCTTGTAAGTGTTTTGTATGTAACTATATATGGGTGTTCTGTATATACCTATATATGGGGGTGTATGTGTGTACATATATGTGTGTACATATATACACATGCATACACACCTCTATATATATACATGTGTATGTGTGTGTGTATGTGTGCCACAAGCACCCCCCCCATATATACCTCTACCTTTAGGCACCTTGACAGTAGGGACTATTTCATTTTCATCTTCGAATCTCCTACTACACAGGGCTACTACACAGTAAATGTTTAACAAATGAATTTTGATTGAAAACCAATCTGATTGTTGACACCTGACTCTTAGTGGGCTTACACCTTAAGCATCCTGTGATGTTTGCATCTGTCTTTCTTAAAGTCTGAACTTCAAACTATCCTAGGTCATTCCCCAGCCTTGCCCAATGGAAAGTCTCCTCCAAATCTTTGGGTTTACAAAGTGCTATTTCCCTTTTATAAATGCTAGAGCTCAGAGAGGTTATGGCCCGCCCAGTATCACATAGGCCTCAAACCAGAACTGGAATCCAGGTCTCTCCTGACTCTAAGTCCAGCTTTCTTCCTCTATATCGGCCTGACTCCCCATAGTCTAACTACTATTGCTGCTGCTATAATTTCCATCTATTGGCCTTACCTGTCCTGGGACTATGCAAACTACAGAAGACCCAGGCGATCCACTCCTATATCTCCTCTTTCCCAGTAGCTTCCCCCAGCCTGCACCTGACTCTTCCCTAAGGCCAGGGGCTCACTGCACCCTGTGCCTTCCCCTCCACCATCACCCACAGTAGCAAAGCTATCAGTCCCTCACCTGGGACCGCTGCCCCCTGCTCTCCACACTGCTTCCGGATCCTCAGGCAGAGGACAATGGGTAATGTAGTCTGCCCTGAGGCTGGTGATGGGGAGGGCAGGGAAGGAGGACACTCCAGCACACCTCAGCCCCTTCCGCCGGAAACACTTCGACAAGCTCTGCGAAAAGTCGGTCACCCTCAGCCCAAGAGGATGCTGGGGGTTGTAGTTTACTTGTTTCTTCATCAGATTTCATCACTCATGTTGATTTATAAAACCGTACCCCCCCACCCCCGAGAGAAGGCAGGAAGTACGTTCCTACCAACCCTCACCCACCCTGGAAGACAACAGAATCCAGGTTCTGTGCATGTAAGATCCTCTTATTTCCCCCCACTCTCTGGATAAACACCCAGGCCCCCTGCTCTCCTTGGGGTTCTCTACCGCTGCTTCTGAGTGCCTCCTAAACTCACAGCAGGTCACCCACCTCAGCCCTACTTTTAATTCTTTTTGTATGCTTGCTCTCCCCAACCTGAACTCTCAGACTCTATGTGCTCTTCCCTTCCCTCCTTGCAAAGGCTTTGCCAAAAATCTCCTCTTCCAGGCAGGCTTCCCTGACTAACCCTCAGACTTTGGCTTACATCATAGTGTTCGAGTTGTAAAGGACCTTAGGGTTCATCTAGTCTACACCCCTGATCTCCCATGGGGGGAATCAAAACCCAGAGGAAGGTACTGACTTACCCAACATTACTTAGGCAGTGAATAGCAGAACTGAAATTTGAAAGCAGGGCCTCTAACTCCCAATCCAGCGCTCTTTCCAACAAACCACAGTGCCTCCCGTCCCTTTCTTCTCTCTTTGCAATGATCTAGGTGGGTCTGTCTCCCCCATTAGCCTGGGAGCTCCCCGTGGGCAAGAACACTGTCTTTTCCTACTGGAGCACCCCACTGCCACATGCCCTGGACAGTGCTCCATCTGTGGACATGAGGAAAAGCTCTCCATAAAGGCAGTAAATAGAATAATGTAGAAAATAACGAGAAGAGGGGCAGCTAGGTGGCACACTGGAGAGAGGACCGACCCTGAAGTCAGGAGGACCTGAGTTCATATATGACCTCAGACCAAACACTTGACACTTACTAGCTGGGTGACCCTGGGCAAGTCACTTAACCCTAATTGCCTCACAAAAAAAAAAAAAAAAACAAACCCAAAAAAAACCAGAAAGAAAAGAAAAGAATGAGAAGGTTGTAAAGAAGACAGGATGTTGCTTCACCATGCAAATGTCCACTCTCTTAAATGCACACATGAGCGCACATACACATGTACGCACACAAACATTCCTCTACAGCTGCCAAACCAACAAGTTCTTATAAACATAATGGGTACAAGGGGTGCTTTGAAGATACACAAGCAGTGACCCTTTGACACTAGGAGTGAGAAGTTGGCTCCCACTCCATCTAGCGCACAGAAACTGAATCAATCACCCACCTCCTGTAGTCCCTTATTTCCTGAGCAGTAATTTACACCAGATTCTCCCCAACACAAACATTTCCATGTCTCTGTTTCTCTTTCTCTCTGTGTGCATTAATATCTCTTTCTATCTTTCTTGATGTCTAGATGTGTCTCTGTCCCCTAACTACCCAATCCAACAAGCATTTAGTACCTTCTATGAACAAGATACTGTGCTAGGCATGGTGTGTGTGTGTGTGTGTGTGTGTGTGTGTGTGTGTGAATAAAAACAAGACAAAATAACAGTCCCTACCTTTGAGAAACATTCTAATGACGGTTACAACTCTCCCTAATTTTGTACTTGGTCTTTGGATACCAGATAGAAGCATTTTAGCTATGAAGATAGCTTAAGATTTATCTAGATATGGGTTTGTATGTTTCTTTCTCTATGTCTGTTTCTGTGGGTATGTATCAAATGAAATTATATTCGTAAAGCACTTAGTAGAGTGCCTCAAACATAGTAGGTATTTAATAAATGCTTGTTTCCTTCTCCCCCCCCCACCACAATGTGTGTCTCTTTGTTTCTCTCTCTATGCATATCTTTCTTTTCTCATATCTGTTTGTCTCTGTCTCGCCTTCTGTTCAGGAGTGACTTAAGTACAGCCATCTTCAGCTTGGAAAGCAGATGTTTTGACTAGATCTTAAACATATTACAGCCCAGGCAGGGTGAACTTGCCAAGTAGGAGACAGAACAGCCAGGTGTTCTCAATTCCTATCTCACACCTCTCGGGTTGCCCTCTTTTTGTGTATTTTTGTGTTTGTATGTCTATCCCTTTGTGTTTCTGTCATGTTGTGTCATCATACACAAAATTGCATCGCAGGCCATCATATGGTACTGTGTGTCATACAAGACAGGGTGACATAAGCTCCACCTTGATGTGGAGACTTACACAGCCCTGCTGGGTCCCTGGCTTTCTTGGCAAGCACTGGGCCTTCAGAATTAGTTAAAAGAACATGGGACCTTTAGAAGTCAGGAGTCCTGGGTTTTGTCCCATCTCAGTCTGAAACAAAGTAGGTGACTCCCAAGATTCCCCTCAGTTCTGTCTATGCTTCTTTGAGACAGTCAGGGTTAAGTGACTTGCCCAAGGTCACACAGCTAGTAAGCATTTGAGGCTGGATTTGAACTCAGGTCCTCCTGACTCCAGGACCAGTGTTCCATCCACTATACCACCTAGCTGCCCCTTCTATCTATGCTTCTACGAATATTTAAAATAGGGTCTTTCACTCATGATGGAAAACGCTATCTAGAGAAAGAACTATGGAGTCTGAATGCAGATCATAGCATACTATTTTCACTTTTTTGGGGGGGGGAGGGTTTGTGGCTTTTCCCTTTTGCTCCTATTTCACAACATGACTAATGTGGAAATGTTTATATGACTGCACATGTATAACATATCAAATTGCACATCATCTTGGGGAGGGGACAAGGGAGAGGGGAGAAAAAATCTGGAACTCAAAATTTTATAAAAAATGAATATTAAAAATTCTCTTTACATGTAATTGGAAAAAATAAAATATTATTTAAAAAAGAATAGGGTCCTTCAGCCAGAAGTGTGCTGGTAAACGTTTAACCATGAGGTATCCAAAAAAAATTTAAAAATACCACAATTTTAAGTTTAATCTGCATTAGTAACATTTTCTCCATCATTTCCTTAAGTCTAAACAATCAACAAAATAATAAATCAAGTCCTGATATGTATTGTTTGCTGATTTCCAAGGTATAAATATTCACCCAGAAAATCTAAAAATTGGCTCTTGAGCAGGTTTGAGCTGTCTCCAGCTCATAATCCTTTCACCTTCTCTATTGCCTCTCCCAGAAGTTGGGCAGGTAAAGTCACATAGTAGCAGCCCTAATGAGGGACAAAGGAAGTAAAATCTCTCCAATTTCCCAAATCCATTTTCCTGGATTGGGATTAGGGGAATGGGATTCAAATGCTTGAGCTGGATGGGGGAGGAGGTAAGTAAATTAATTCCATCTGTAAATAGGATCTCTCCTCCCTCTACCCCCACCTCTAAAGAAGAGATGGTTGGTAAAGCGGATGAGAAGGAAGAATTAACCTCCCTCCTTCCCTGCTTCTCAGTGGTTTGGTGAGAACTTTTCCTACACACACACACACACACACACACACACACACACACACACACACATTCTTCTAAGCACAATCTCTAGAAACTAAAGGGGGAAAGAGACTGGTGTGGGAAATGCTTAAAGATCTCTACAGACAGTCAGAAGAGATATTGAGTGGAGCACACAGACTAGAGACAAGAAAGACACGAGGCAGACATTTGTAGAGAAGAGAAGCAAAGACAGGCAGAGACAGAATAGACAGAGACATTCAGAGCCCCCTGTCCACTCCCAGTCCCTTTCAAAGGCCCAAGGACTGGGTTTCCCTTGTCCCCCTGCTGAGGTCTCTTTGGGGGCTGCTACTGATTTATGAGCTGAGTCTGGTGGGGGAGGAGCCAGGAGAGGATGAGACCCAGACCTGTTCTCTAGCAGTCTGGAGAGTCACGTCACCAAGGCCCAAGCCACCCGCTTCAGACACAAGCCAGCCTCCTCTGGACCTGGAATGGGGCTAGGATGGGGATAGGATAGGGTTAACTCTCTAGCCGGCTTTTCACCATCTAGTTCAGCTCCAGGACTGTGTTGTGCTGTGGGCGCCATCTATCGGCCGTAATAGGCACTGTTGATGCTTCCCACATTTGTCCCGGATTCTGAAGTCATCTCGTCTCTTCCTCAGCCTCCTGTCTCATAGCCTATTCAGGTATTTTTGGAGAGGATTGAAGGAGGAAATCAAATATCAGATGAAGGAGATGAAAGAACGTGATCACAGTCACAAGGTGAAGCCTCTGACTGTCATCTCATTGGACAATGGTCTCCCAGAAGGTAATGTGATTTTGTGGAGAGAAAACACTTGATTTGGAGACAGGACCTGGCTTCAAATCCTGAAATTGCTACTCATTCCCCGTGTGACATCAGGAACATTCCTTAACCTCTCTGGGCCTCAGTTTCTCACCACTTCTCTCTTCAAACTCTAGATTCTACAAAAATTTCAGCCTAGACCTTACAAGGTCACAGACTTTGAAACACCATCATGAGGGTGGAACAAAGTCATTGCATCTCCTTTCCTGGCAATCTCCAAAGGCAGATATGCTCTGTGAACCAGGTTAGGTAGCCTGGGGGCAGGGAGAGGAGGGAAATGATCCTTCTGGGCCCTTTTAGAAAAGCAATGCTTTGAGATCCCAGAAACTAGAGAGAATGAGGGTATGAGGTAAGATAATCAGGGCGAAAATTTGCAGGGGAGGAGGGGGTTAGCAAAGAAAACATTCTCCAGGGGAAGGACAGCTCATCCTTCAAGGCAAGGGGTTTGACAGGATGGCCTTTATGGGATCCTGGTCAGGGTAGAGAAGAGTTCTTTGCCCTTTGGGGGGGTGATCATGGGACCCCTAGCCAGGGGGTACACATTCAGCCAGGGCCCAGGGATTCAGAAGCACCAGGTTTGGTGGGAAGCTCGAGCTCAGACACTTTGTGTTATAGTTCTATTCCAACTCTTTGAACGCAGCTTCTCCCTCCTTTTCTCCCATCAGATCAGATGGAATGACCCCCAACTCCACATCTCTCTCAAAAGTCTTCTTTGCTGGGCACTGTCAATCTGTTTCTCACAATAAACTTTTCTCTTTTCTCTCTCACCCCTCACCCCTTATCTCTCTTTTTTTGTCTCACTCTATCTTCTCTCTTTTCTTCTCATTTTTCTGTACTGTCTTCCTATCGTTCCTCCCTCTTTTTTCTCTTCTTTCCCCAGTCTCTCTCCTTTTCCTCTCCTCACTTCTTTTCTCTCTTCCCTTACTTGTCTTCCTTTTTCTTTCTCCTTTCCCCTCTCCTCTTTTTTCCCTCTTCTCTCTTAATTTCTGTATTCCACTTTTCTTTCCCCCTTTCTATTTCCTCTCCTTTTCTCCTTCACCTCCTATACCCCCTTTTTCTTTATCTTGTTTTTCTCTTCCCCTCTTTCTGAACAACATAAAGGATGGGTATTCTCTGTTTCACATATCATAATGAGGTGTCCTCATACCCCCGAGGGGAAGACTGAGGCACAAACCCAAAACAGACTAATTTCAAAATGAGCACTGAAACCCAGGCATCTTGACCACCCTCATCCAGACCCCCCCACTCCCACCCCCACTAGACCAAGCCCTGGGTGTCTTAGAGTTTGGCTTAGGGTAGGACAAGAAAGTACTCAAGGTCCCCTGCCTCTGGGGCACCCCCTCTACAAGTCCTGGACGCCTGAATCACTGGGAGAAAAGCAAGCTGGACTGGTTGATTTGCATCGTTTAGTTTGGAAGCAATTATTGGAGGAGCTGTCAGCTCAGCAGAGCACTCTCCCCGATAATCGGATTCTGCCAGAGCCCCAGGCTTGGGGGGGCAAGTAATTTGGCTTGATGCAGTAGTGGGAGATGTCGGGGCTGGGCTGCTCGACAATCTGTCTGAACGCTGTTATAGTTGTTCAGAGCAATTATCCTGAGGGGACCACACAGATATCAGAGTGAGAGCTGAGGATGGCCATCTCTACCAACCAAGATGGATGGAAGGTAGACATCTGGCAAAATTCATAGAACATCTTCAGGCTGGAAAGGATGGGAGAGGCTGCCAGAGAAGCCAACCTATCCCAAGGTAAGGGAGAGGCAAAGTAGCCATGAGCCAACTAAATGGGAAGGGAACCTAGGAATTTTGGCTTCTAAGTCCCCATTTGTCCAATGTCCCCCAGGGCTACATAGGTTATACCATAACAACTGTGTTATGAGCAAGTATGAATTGGCCTCTCCTTACCCTCAAAACAGAAGACCTTATGAGACAAAGACTACAAAGACAGACAAAGATGCCCTCCCAAAATTTAAACACATGCTTCTGTTTCCTGTCTTCTCCCCCTTGGGGTTTGCTTGGGATATAAATTGAAGGCTCTGTATCTAATTTCATAAATCAAAAAACTTATCTGTTTCTTAGTCACCACCTCCCTATGTTTCTGTCTCTCTCACCTTCTAACACCAGATCCAATGGCTTTTTTTCAGTTCTCATTCTATTTGAACCCTCTCCTGCATTTGACATTTTAGACTGCCCCCCCCCCCCATGAGACTCAATTCTCCTTTGGATTCTGTAACATGACATTCTCACGTCTTTGCTTTACTCTCATAGGACTGAGTGTGGAAAGGGACCTTTGAGATTGATTGCTCCATCCCCATCCCCATTTTGAGGCCCAGAAGGGACATGACTTGCCCAGAGTCACAGAGGTGGTAACTAGGGGATCTAAAAATATACTTCAGGAGTTCTTTTTCTCCCTAATCTGTCCATGGCCCTTTTGTTTTCTCTTTACTCTCTCAGCAATCTTAAACATTCCTTTAATTTACTCTGTGCAGATGGCTCTTAAATCTCTACCTAGCTCTGACCTCTCCCCTGAGCTCCTGACCAACATTTCCAACTATTCACTAGGCATTTCCACTCAAGTATCACACCATTTAATTCCATGTTTTACATGGAATTCATCCTCTTCTTCCCCACCCCACAACAACAATAATGGGAAAAAAAAAACCAAAACCAAAATGAATTCCTTTTTCTTTTCTGAATTCTGAATTGCCTATTTCTATTGATAGCATCACCATCCATCCTTTCATCTAGGCTCAAAACCTCAAAATCATCTCTAACACCTCTCTTTCTCACCTCCTATATCCAATCAATCATTCAATCGTTTCAATTCTTTCTCTGAATCATCTCCCCAATTAACCCCCTCTTTTCCTTCCCTATTTCCACCACTCTAAGCCCAGGCCTTTATTATCAGTACCCTGGATCATTATCTCATGCTATTCCTCTGGAAGGGACCAAAAAGAATTTCCTTTTAGTGAAGGAATCTGAGGCCCAGAGAGCTGAAGGCCACAGCAAATTAGTGGCAGGGCCAGGATCAGCACCCACATCTCTTGTCTCCTAGTTCAGTGTTCTTTTCATTCCACCACATTGCTTCTAACTAGTCTCCTTGCTTCCAGGATTCTCTATCAGCTTCTAGTCAGGCTAACCTACTAATCCTCACTTGCCATAAGTTCTGAATACATTCCTCCACAAAATCTTCAGACTTCCAATTGCTTGTGAAAAGAAATCTAGATCTATCATTTAAGATCCTCCACAGTCTTTGAGTATTAGATTAAGAGCCAGAGAGAAGCAGGTTCAAATACCAGCTGTGACACTTACAACCCATGTGACTTTGAGCATGGTACCAACCTCCCTGAGACTCAGATTCCTCTCCTGTAAAGTGAGGGGGTTGGATTCTGTCTGTAGCTCCTATGATGCTTTTCCATTCTTATTTCTGTCATCCTCCTTCACCTAAGCCCTAAGCTCTAGTTAAAACTAGAGTACTCACCCTTCCCAATTGTGCCCATATCTTTTTTCATATCTTTCCTTTGACCCAGAATGTCTTCCTCTCATTCAGATACCTCTACCTGTTGAAATTCTATGCATTCTTCAAAGCTTAGCTCAAATCAATAAATCAACAAGCATTTATTAAACTCCTGCTGTGTGCCAGGTAATGAGTTGTAGGATGTAGACACAAAAGAATGAACACACAAAAAACATTCCCTACCTTTAAGGAACATTCCATCAAATGCCGCCATCTCTATGAAGCTTTTACTGATGTCTCCAGCTATAAGTGATACCTTTTTTCTGAATGCCCATAGCATTTCTTACAGTCGACACAGTAATATTACTTATGGCTTTGCTTTTTTCTTTCCGGACCTGTGATTTTATCAGTGTGTTATCTCGCCCTAATAGATTGATTATAAGTTCCTTAAGAGTAAGTATCCAATGTCTTCCACTTCTCTCTCTCTCCCTCAGTGTTCAGCACAGTGTCTTGCACACAGTAGGTGAGCAGTAAATGTTAAATACAACTCTAAATATATGATCATATGAATTACTTTCTCTTCCACTCCATCCTTTTGTCATTTTCTCTCTGTTCCCTGCTGTGTTCTTATACCTGACTTCTCTGAGGTAAACACAAATTCAAGACAACAACCCTAGAATCCTGGTCCCGGCTCTCCGTCTACTTGGGGGAGATGAAAGGGGAGAGTCCAGGCAGATATCCTATTATCACCTCATATCTATATCCTGGAGATGATCACATCCTCTAGGGCAACTTGGATTTCCTAGCTTCCACACCTAATTCCTCCTTACCCTAGGCCATGGATTTTTTTTTTTTTTTACTGCTCTCACCCACTCAAAAGAATTTATTTATTCATAATGAAGAAAGCAGAGCTTGGACTAAATGACTTCAAAGGCCCCATCCAGCTATGTCATATAAGCTGAGGTGTGGAGCCAGCGGGGAAATGGTCCTTCACACTTAGCCCCTACAGGGACAACCAGAGCTGAGGACTCAGAAACACCTTTGCTTGTTTGCATTTTACTTACATCATATTTGCACATGATTCATCTTCTACTCCATGTACAGATATCATCCCACCTCTATTCCTCTCCCCTCAGTGTCTCCTCAGCCCCTGCTCTTCACCCCCCCCCCCACATACCGGGCTCTCTCACTGAAGTGTCCCTTCCAGCATCTGACCCTCTCTTCAGTACCCCCCCCATCTCCTTCCCCCATCCCACAAGTGAAGCCCTAATCCTCTACATCACTCCTCCTGGCTCTACTCTATATTCTCAGTCCCATTACCCCAACCTGCCAAACTGCCCAGCTCCAGTTCCTCCAGATTCCACCCTGGACCATGAGAAGAGGGTGTCCCCACCCGTTCTCTTCCCACTCCCCATCACCCCAATCCCTGGGCCGAGTAGAAGCGGCAGACAGCAAGCGCGCCTCTCAGCAAATCCCAGCTCCATTCAGCTACGTGATTAATGGCCCTGCCCTCCCCATGAACCTGCCTTTAATACTGAGGAAGTTATGAAACCGCTATACATCAGCAGCTCCGGTCCCGATGCCCCCCCTTCCCTCCCGCCTCCTTACCTCCCCCACCCACTCCCGCCCCAATTCCCTCTTCAAAATCTCATTTGGGCTCTGGTCGCCCAGGTCCATCCCTCCCCTGGATACTGGCGGGGGTGGGGTGGGGGGAGCTCTGCGCCCCTGCCCGCTGTCCATAGTGAGGACCTACAAATCATTTCCCTTCTCTCCTCTCTCCCCTCCCTCCTGCTTCTGCTCCTCCCTGCTCCCCCCTCCCCCCCACGGCTGCATCTCCGGCCCCATTTAGAATCGCTGACATTTTATCTGCATTACATACATCACTCCATCCCCAGCAGCTATCTCTCATGGATTGCCTGGGGGTGAGAGATGGGGGGGAAACTAGGCTGGGAAAGATGGGGTTGAGGGAAATGGGACCAGCGGGAGGGACTCATGCTTCCCTCTCAGCATCAACCCAGGTATGGGAAAGATTGGGCAGGGCAGGTAGCAGCAGAGTGGGATTGTCCATCCTGATTCTCTCTCCCTGCCCCGATTCCCTGATCTACTATATCTGGAGGGCTTTTCTAGGACTGCACAGACTTGGGGGCAGTCCTGTTGTCTATCCCTCTGCTCCAGAGATCACTCTTCCAGAATCACAATTGATTGGAAGAGATAGAAGGCTTCTCTTCTCAGAGACCCACCCAAAAGATCATCATCCCAGCCTCCTGTAGTGATCGGGTCTGGCAGCTCCCCGTCCTGTCTCTTGGGAAGTCCTTCTGAATATCCAGCCTTGATCCCTCTGGCTGCATTTATACCCAAGTTCTTATTTGTCTTTAGGTAAGGGGTGACTGTGTGGTAGGGGTAGGACACTGGGGAGCAGTGGCAGCCTCTCCTCTGGGTTCAAATCCGATCCCCTCAGCAGCCACGGACAGACTGATCATCCCCTTGAGCCCCCAGTATCTGGTACACCTGAAAGAAAAAGCAAATGTTTCTCATCATCTTCAGAGACAGGGAAACTGAAATACAGAGACAGAAGTCAGGAGGTACCTATCCAAGGCCAGGAAACAATAACACAGCTAAATCCTGGCTGGCAGCTTTCCTTCCACAGGGACACAGACAAGGGAGGGGAGAAAAAAGGACACCTAGGCAATAGACAGGCCGAAGGGAGAATGAGGGCTACAACTGGGAGAATAAAGTCAAACAAAGAGGTAGACAGAGGAAGAGTCTGATATGTGGCGTCAAGGAGACAGTGCACTGAACACAGGCTATCCCACAGTAGACATGGGACACGGGTATCTATCTGCCCAGCAGGATCTCTGTCTGACTGTCGGTCTCTCTCCTGTCTTTCTGTCAGTTTCTTTTTCTCTACATTTTTTCTTCATTCTCACTTTCCCTCTCTCCTTTCAGGAAAATTCAAAGGTCCCCTACAGGTTGTGGGGGTGGATGGAGGAAACCCTGGTCCTTCTACCTCTCTCTATTCCACCTCATTCAAGGGGTTGAATGAAAAGGATGGAAAAAGGAAGGCTGGCCTGAGAGGGGAAGGAGGGAGAGGAAGAACAAGATGGGGGCTTGCTCTCCTCCCCTTGATTTCAGACTCAGCCAATAAGGAAAGAGAATCCACTAAGAGGAAAATGGGGTTTGGGGGGAAGGTGGGAGGAGGACTCTCCTTTCATCCCTAACATACAAATAAACACACACACACACACCACACCCTGTGGTGCAGCTCCAGACAAAACAGGCCCAACCTATGGACTCAGAAAAAAGAGAATAAAAGACAAATAGTGATTTGCATGGTGTTTGCATCTCATTTGAATGTCTCCCGTTTCACCTGGCCCTTTCCCCAGACTCTCCACTTCTCTGTGCAGTTCTAGAGATGGGGTGGGGGCTGGTTACCCCTGGTGAGCAGAGGATGTAAGTGCTTGTTAGATTAGGAAGTTGTGGTAATTGTATGTTTTCCTTCCATTCTCTCCTCTCGCCATAGAAGAGCTCCTCTGCCCTCCCCTCTGGCCTTCTGTGCAGATGACTGCCAGTCTATTTCTCTGGCCTGGACTTGGGTTCCTGGGGTTCCAAACCTCCATGTCTAACAGCCTTCTGGGCAGTTCTAGCTGCTGTGTCTCTTGCACCTCAAACTCCACAGCCTGAAGAAAACAGCAGCTCCCCCCCTCCTTCGGCTAATGACTCCAGCATTTTCCCAGTCACCTACCCTGGATCATTTGAAATTATCCTCCTTACCCCTCATAGCTCAACAATCACCGAGGGTTATCAACTCTTGCTTTGAAATGTTTTGCTCCTAAATGCCATCATCATCCTTCCTCTCCTTTCCATTCCAACTGCCATCACCTTGTCACCTCACGCCTGGACCATTGCAATACTCTCTTAACTGGACTTCCAGTCTCTCTGCCCTTCCATCTCTTCTGCACACTGATGTTAGATTATCTTCTTGAAATATGGCTTTGCAAATAGTACTTCCTGCTTAGGAACTGTGAATGGCTCCCCATTGCTTACCCAATACAGTCCAAACACCTTAGCTTGGCAACTAGGAGGTTCAGTGGATAGAGTGCCGGGACTGGAGTTTGGAAGACTTGAGTTCAAATCTGGCCTCAGACACTTATAAGCTGTGACTTGACCTCTGTCTGCCTCATTTTCCACATCTGTAAAATGGGGGTAAAAATAGCTCTCCTCGGGTTATCTTGAGGGTCAAGTGAGATCACACTTACAAAGCATTTTGCATACCTCAAAGTGCTATATAAATACTAGCTATTATTATTATTAAAACACTCCATAACCTGATGTCAGCTTACTTTACCAGCTTTATCTCCAATTAAGCATTTTCCTGAATGAACCATTTGTTTCTGTCAATCTGATTTACTCACTGTCCCCAGAGAAAGGTCTTATTCTTTCTTGTCTCTGAGCTATTGCTCAAAATGTTCCCTTGCTTTGGAACTCTCTCTTCCTGACTATCTGCCTCTATCAATCCTACCCATCCTTAAAAATCCAGCTTCCTCCACAAAGCCATCCCAGACCATCCCAGCCCTCAGTGATCACAGAATTTTAGGGAGGTTACCACGGTATAAATGGCATGGACACCAGATGTGGGGTCCATGGACGTGAATACAAGTCTGTACTGGCTTCTTGCTGCTTAATTTCATGAAGTGACCCTGGCCGAGTCATTTGATTTCTTTGGGTCTCAGCTTCCTCACCCACGAAATGGAAATGGTCATCCTTGTACCACTTAACCTAGAGGGTTGTTGTTAGGACCACATTTGATAATAATGTGTCAGGGAGGGAGTTCTCTCCCCCTTTTCAGTTAATATAGTGACACACTTGATGAGTCTTTCTCATGTTACCAAGATATAACACCCAGATCCCTTCGTAAGGTGCCAGCACCTCCTTAAGCCCAGAAGGAAACAACATGATTGACTGAGCCTCTACTTTGGACACTTTACACAGTTCAATCCAGGATGGTTCTAGAGTGGGAGAGATTTCAACCTAGGAGGGGTTTAGGAAGGGGATCCCCCTGAGGGTGGGGGGGTGGAGGAGGAAGTAATTTCCCTTCCTGACTTCCTAGATCCCTCCATGATGGGCTGCCTGTCCTCCAGTTCACAGTTTCTACCTCCCACATCTCCTACCTCCCACTCTGAACTCTGACTCTCACCCCTGGCATCCTGATCCTCTGCCTGACCCACCTTGACATTTCCTGGTCATCTCCAAGTCAATCCACCTCAAGGTTAACCTTCCCCCCAGTCCCCTCATTTTCTAACTCTGAAAACAGTGAAACATTACAGAAAGCAGTCTGTCAATTATGATTCAAATCACCATTCCCCCTAATTTCTGGGTCCAAAACACATTTCCTCATGGACCACTTCCAGAGATGTATCGTCTTCTTCTGTTACAACGTAAGCTCCTGGAAGGTAAGAACCGTCTTGCTTTGCTAGGTGTAGAAGTAAAGAGAGAACAAGTCTTGGATTTGAAATCAGAAAGACCTGAGTCCTGCCTCAGATGTTGGCTGTGTGACCCTGGGCAAGTCACTCAACCTTTCTGTGTCTCAGTTTCTTCTTCTGTAGAATGGGCATAATGATAGCACCTACCTCACAGGGTTGTTGTAAGAATCAAATGAGTTCACGTATTTAAAGATTTTGCAAACTTTGTATCCTCAGTGCTTAGCCCAGTACCTAGCACATACTCTGCATTTGAAAAATACTTTTTCATTCATTTCCCCCCATTCATTCCTCTATCACATATAGATTGCCCGTGTAGCTTTGGAGGGAAACTAGCAGACCACTTACTAATAGGAGACACTTTTTCCATCACAGAGCAGAGACACTTTCTCAGGCAGACACAAAGGAGGACCCAGCTTCAAGGAGAATGACCCTCGATAGCAGAAAAGTCAATCAGCTTTGGAAAGGAAAAGACCCAGGCCACCACCCAGCTGAACAACAGCCCAGCAGAGATGTTGCACCCAAAGGGAGGACTCTATGTAGAGGAAAAAAGACAGCCAGGCCCTGCAGCACCAGCTGTTGTGAGTTGCCTTTGTCACACATGTCCTGTGAGTGTACCTCACTACCAGTGGGCTTTAAATTTCAGCCCTCATATCTCATGGATGTTTGTGTGTATTTGTGGGAGAGGTCTAAAAAGGGAATGCTTTCTAACTACTGTACTGTGCTTGCTACACCTTTTTTTTTTTTTTTTATGAATGCTTTTGCTAAGAGCTAATCTAATCTACTAGCTGATTGTTAATGGGAAGCACATTGGTGGGAACCCAGGAACTACCATAGTAGGAGTGACTACGCAGAAGTTTACCCCCTAAAATATAAGAGAGCAGCTATGGTCTAAGGACTCAAAGCTACAATGGGAGTGCAAATTAGGAGAATATTCCAGAGGGGATGATATGATATAGGTAAAATTCTTTGTTTAGAGGTGATACCACATATGCAAAATTCTTTGTTTATCACTAAGCATTATAGAAATATAAGCTATTATGATTAGGATTGGGGTGATGAAGAGATTAAATTTAACAAATATTTGATAAGCATCTGCTTTGTGTGAGCTCAGTCCTTGGCTCACAGGCTAATTCTTCCCCTCAGCCCTGTCCTTATACTAGGGGATCTCAACCACCCTGGCCTCCCAATTCATCAACTTCCTCAGTTCTCTTTACTTTTGTTCCACTCAGCCACACATAGGCATGGTAAGTCAGTTAGTCAGCAAGCATTTATTAGGAGGCTACTGTGTGCTAGGCACTGTGCTAAGCAATGGGGATACAAAGAAAGGCAAAAACACATTCCTTGCCATAAAGAAATACTCATATTAGGGGAAAGAGAATGTAAACAATGGTGTACATACAAGACATCTAGAGAGTCAATGGGAAGAAATCTCAGAGGAACGGTCATCCTCTTGATCTCACCTTCACCTACAGATGTTTTAGCTCCATGATCAACAATTCTGAAATTCTTCTTCTGATTCTATCCTCCTCGTACTCCATCATTTGTATGTCTCATTCTTCTTAAGCCGATTTTCGTCCTCATGAGACTTCCAATCCTTCACTCCTCAGTACTCTCCCCGGTCATCACCATCCAGTTTCTGTTCTCTCCCTCCCAATCTTAGCAGCTAGATGACACAGTGGATAGAGTGCTAGGTCTAAAATCAAGAAAATATTATTTCAAATCCAGCATCAGACACTTACTGGTTGTGTACCCCAGGGAAAATCACTTAACTGCTGCCTGCCTCAGTTTCTTCAACTACAGAATGGAGATAACAATAGCACCTACCCCTCCAGGGTTGTGGTAAGGGTGAAATGGGATAAAATACCTAAAGCACTCAGGGGGAAGGGAACGAGCATTTATATAGCACCTACTAAGTGCCAGATACTGTGCTAAGTGGTTTAAAAACTATTGTCTCATGCTTGGCACAGTGCCTGGCACATTGTAGGTAATTAAAAAATGCTTGTTCCCTTCCCCAATCTTGACCCTAAAGTCAATTGGTTCAACTTTGTGATGTTCAATACTTTGGAATTCCTTGCCTTTATGTTCTGTTGCCCTTCATGCCTTGCCATTCCCTAACCCTTAATTATCCCATCTCTCCCTTTCCTTAGCTTCTACTCATGTGCTAAATGACTCTAGAGGAAGTCATACAAGGGTGCTGAATGGACCTATCACCAGTTTATCTGATCTGATCTCAACTGAGTCTTTACTGTTTTAAAGTAGTATGTTTATTCTTCCCAATGGAATCCCTTTCCTTTTCCCCTTAGCTGCTGTTCCAAACCTAGGAGGCAGCAAATGACAATGGAAAGATATGGATCTAGACTCAGAGAGCCTGGGGTTCAAATCCAACATCGGGCACTATTCCCTGTGTGATATTGGGGAAATTGGTTAATGTCCTTGGGCCTCAGTTTCCCCATCTGCAAAAATGAGACAAACGGACTCTAAAAGTGGTCTCTAAGATCCCTTCCAGCCCTAAATCTATGATCTAATGACCTCTTTCTGGAAGCCCTCCACACTACCCCTCCCTTTTAGCAGAGTACCTTGTTTTCTGTTTTTACTGAGAAAATATGAGGTTACTCTTTTGTTTCCTACTCTACAACTCTAAAATCCTTAATATCATTCCCCATTCTACTCTTTATTCCATTTTCAGAAAAAAAAGTAACCTTCTCCTTAAGAGGGTCAACTCTTTTCCTAGTGCCTTTAGTACCCTTGATTCCATCCCATCCTTTCTCCTCTGGCAGGAGACACATTGTCTCCACAATTATCCCCTTTTCTCTAATCTTTGATCTCTCACTGTCTATTGGTTCCTTTCCAGCTGCCTACAAGCATAATCAGCTCTCCCACACAATTCTTAAAAACCCTTCACTTGACCCTCCCATCCCCTCAAACTATCATCCTATATCTCTCCAACCTGTCACTGCCAAAATCATAAGAAAAAGCTGCCTACACTCACTCCCACCACTTCTTTTCCTCTCGTTCCTCACTCCCTAGCAATCTGGCTTCTGGCCTCATCACTCAACTGAAAGTGCCCTCTCCAAAGTTACTGACGATTTGAAGCTGATGGCCTTTCTTCCGTCCTGGTCCTCCTTGAGCTCTACAGCATGTGACACTGCTGACTACTCTCTTTCTGGATATTCCTTTATCTCTGGGTTTGGGGGCACTTCTCTCTCTCTTATCTATGTAATTGTTTCTTTTTTTCTTTTTTTTTTTTTGAGGCAATCGGAGTTATGTGACTTGCCCAGGGTCACACAGCTAGTAAGTGTCTGAGGCTTGATCTGAACTCAGGTCCTCCTGATTCCAGGTCTGGTGCCCTATCCACTTTACCACCTAGCTGCCTCTTGTGTGCTTGTTTCTTGTAAGTCTCCTTTGCTGCTTCATTTTACATGTCACATCTCTAATTGTGAATAGAATTCAAGGTTCTGTCCTGGGTGTTTTACTCTTCTTTCCATCCTCTCTCTTGGTAATATCAGCTCCCATGAGGTCAATTATCATCTTTTCAAATGACTCTCAGATCCAATTCTACCCTTTATCCTGAACCCCAGTCCCCCATCTCCAACTGCCTAATGGACATTTTGAATTGGGTGTCCCATGGGCATCTCAAATTCAATCTATTCGAAACATCACATTGCCTCCCCCCTCCTTCAATCCGCTCCTTTTTTGCAATTTCCCTATTTCTAATTACAGCATCAGCATCCTTCTAATCAAAACAAGCAGGTTCAAAATCATTCACTTTTCACTCACACTCACTCCCCATAGAGCCAAATCATTTGCAAAACTGTGTCATTTCTACCACCACAACATCTCTTGAATTCATTCCCTTCGCTTGACTAACACAGCCAGCATCCTACTTCAGGTCTCATCACCCTTTGTTCAATAGCTTCTTAATCAATCTCCCTACTTCAAGCCTCTCTTCTCCGATCTAGCCTCCACACAACTGCTGAAGTGATTTTCCTAAAGCTCACATTGGGCCATGTCACTCTGCTGCTCGATAAACTTTTGTCTTATCATTGGACTTCAGTGACTCTGGAGGAGAGAGTGAGGCTGAGGACTTTGCACAGCTCTGCCTCAAATCCAAATCACTTGCAAATCAAGACATCACCTTCGTGAAGTCATTGGTCTTCTTTTAAAACAAAGGATGAATGGCAACAATGACAACAAAAGCAACACGTTTCAGCAGTTTTCTGTCATCACTAGGATCCAATGGAACCTCCTCTGTTTGGCATACAAGCTGTCCCCAATCTACCTTTCTAGCTTTATCACACAACCTTCCCTTTCACATAGTTTACTGTCCAATCAAAATTATCTCTCTTGGTGACATTATCAGCTCTTATGGGTCTACATGACTCTAGGATCTATCCTGTCTTTCTCCTGACCGTCAGTCCCATGTCACCAACTGCAAATTAGACATTTACCACTGAATATTCTATAGGAGGGCAGCTAGATGGCACAGTGGATAGAGTGCTGGGCCTGGAGTCAGGAAGACTCATCTTGCTGAGTTCAAATCTGGCCTCAGACACTTACTAGCTGTGTGACCCTGGGCAAGTCACTCAATTCTGTTGCCTCAGTTTCCTCATCTGTAAAATGAATTGTAAAAGGAAATGGCAAACCACTGCAGGATCCCTGCCAAGAAAACCCCAGATACAGTCATGATGAGTTGGACACAACAGAACAACAATGATCCTATAGGAACTTCAGACTCCATATGTCCCACACAAAAGTCATCTTTTCCCCAAAGTCCACCTCTCTTCCTAACTTGCCTATTTCTGTCAAGGGTGCCATCATCTTCCCATTCATTCAGGTTTGATTCCTTTTTTTTTCATCACCATATCAGTTGACAAAGCTTGTCCATTCTTTCTCCACATTTCTCAGATCAATCCCCTCCTTCCCACTCATATGGCCACCAACCTATCTCAGGTCTTCATTACCTCTTGCCTGGACTATTCCAATAAACTTCAATTGGTCTCACTGACTCAAATCCATCCTTAGCATAGCTGCCAAGCTAATATTCCTAGAGTACGGGTCCAACCATGTCATTCCCTTGCTCAGAAAGCTCCAATTGCTTCTAAGATAAAATGTTAACTCTTTTGTTCAGAATTTAAAACCATTCACAAGCTGACTCTAGTCGACTTTCCCAGGTTTATCACCTATTATTCCCCCTTAATCTGGCAGCTAGGTGATATAGCAGATAGAGCACTAGACTTGAAGTGGGGAAGACCTGGGTTTGAATCGAGCCTCAGACCAGTACTAGCTGTGTGACCTCGGCTTGGGGTTGGAGTAGGAGGCTGGATTAGGTGACTTCTAAGTTATTTACCCTTTCTCAGCCTCTGTTTCTTCATATGTAAAACAATGAAAATAATAGCACCTACCTTAGAGAATAATTGTAAAGCTCATTTGAAAAGTGAATATAAAGTGCTTCACAAACCTTAAAGCACTGTATCAAGGTTTGTTATTATTATAATTAATGACTAACACTCTGTGGTCGAACCTAACTGGCCTACTTAATTTCCTTAAAGTTGGTATTCCATCTTCCCATCACCATGCTTTTGCACAGGCTGTGCCTCACAACCTAGAATGCACTCCCTCTTCCCCTCTACCTCTTAGGATCCCTGGTTTTCTTTAAAGCTCAACTCAAGTACCACCGCCTACATAAAGCATAAGGCTTTTCCTGATCTTCCTAGCTCTTTGTGACCCCTGACTCAAGTTTCTATCTATCTATCTATCTATCTATCTATCTATCTATCTATCTATCTATC